>NW_027098447.1:0-120000 GCF_019320115.1 Miscanthus floridulus | reverse complement strand
AGGGAGCGCACCATGGCCAACTTTGTCCCCACATCATGAACTGGCAGTGTACCCCATCCACGCCATCTCCACTTCTGGTGTGTTGTGCCCCACCTTCGCTCACCACTATAAGATGCCCTTGGTCCTTGCTCTTCTTCTCCATCCCCATCCCCTCAAATACGACGCAGAGCTATGAGATCCAGTTGACATTGTGGAACTAGGTTCGTCAGTGAGAGGTGAGGGTGTAATCTGAGAAGAAGAAGGATCTAGTTTTTGAAGCAGTTCAAGTCTGCCTTTGGTTAGTTCGGTCTTAGGGTTCACGATGTTTGACTTCTTAGTCTCCTATTTCTGGATCTGTTGGTCATACGCCATGTTTTGGATAGTCAGTATCTTGTTGTTTCTCCATTGCCCTCGTCTATCTCGACTTCTGGCTTAAGCCTTGGTTGTACTAGGTTGCTCTTAACCATGCATCTCTAAATCCCCATGTGGTTTAGTATTCGAAGTCATGTAATCTTTCGGGTAATTTCTAATCTATGAAATATAATCGCGTTTTCCCCTCTTCTGATCCTTGCTCTGAATCTTAGGATGAGATTCTTTTTAGGGGGTTGGTTGTAAAACCTCTAGTGTTACAAGCTCGTTTAGCACTGAGATTATGGTCAGTGAAATAGATCTATAAGTATAGTGAGTTAGTTTAATCAAATGCGATAATGAAAAACCTAATCCCAAGTTATATGGATAAGTTAATAGTTTGACTTAAAATGTGATTTTTATAAAGCAATTATAATATAGAACATGTGTTTGGGGTTTTAATAAAAATTGAAGTACAAGTCGAGTAGATGAAAACGCAACTCGGGTTTTGGAAAACGAATATTATTAACTAGGGTTTTTGCCAGCTCAAAAATCAAATTTAAAATTTTAAAACTAGCTTCTCACGCCAACGGTAAAAATAGGAAATTATATTTTAAAGCGTTGTTGTGGTGATTTGTTTTGTGCAAAATAATTACATAACAACCTAATATTTTGTTCCATGGCTTGTTATGGAGTATGAGCTATCGCGTGAAATGTTTATTGGTGGTAGTTGATAGAATTTAGATCTTTTAAAATTGCCATCAAAGGTGTCGCTGTTCACATCCACGTCGCGTCGTCTCATGCACAGTCACGCCGCTTGCACTGCCTACAAGCCATCTGGGCGACGTGGTGCTCCGCCCACCGCATGACCCACCTAACCATGGAGGAGTTGGCTACCTTCACTGTCCCATCACGCTGCGGCTGTTTGCCTATGTCTCTGTCCTTCACTCTTTCTCTCCCTCGCTATCGTCTTGTTCCAATTTTAATGGGAGCACCAGCCGAGCATGTGCTTTACAGCACCAGCAATGGTGCAGCGCATCTTTACAGCACCACTGAGCCATCTGTGCTGTAGCAGACTCCTTTTGTTTCTCACCACCATGTCCACGGAAGGGCTCCTTGCGTGGGCCAGTGAGGCTAAGGGCCAGTATGACTTCACCACCGCGGCCACTTGCCTCAAGTCCACGCTGCATGCCCCCCCACACGTCGCTGCTCTCCTCCCTCTCACTAAACCCTGCATGCCGCTCTACCTCGCCTCGCTCCTCACACCCTGCGGCTCCTCCCATGCTCCACAAGCCAGTGCCCCCCCATCACCGCACCGGTTCGCCCTACTGTTGCCACCCGCGTTGCCTACGCTGCTCCACCTCCGCTGCTACGGCCCCCGTAGTGTCCCAGCCGTCGACCGCATCATGGCCGTGCACTGTCACTGCATGCGTGGTGGGAGCTCCACCGGCCACGCCTGGCCACGCTATTACCACCCACACATGTGGTTGGAGCTGCCGACGCCCCAACACGCCGCCCAACCATCTCTATTGGCCAAGAGCCGCCATTTGTGCCGTCGCGGTCACCACGCGCGTGGCCGAGCCACTGCCGACTACGCCCGGCCAAGCCACCACCGCGGGCTACCTCTAGCCGAGTCACCCCCTACCAGGAACGCATGTGAGGCTGCTGTGGCCCCCATGACAACACCGCCACCGACAAGCCGCCCATCGTCTGACGCACTGCCTCCCCTGCGCTGCTATGTTTTAAGGCAGAAGAGCGACTCAAGCGCAAACAGAATTTTTTACCGTGTTCAATTTGCAAAAATGCTGGACTCATAAATTTACAAGTATAGGCTTAGTTAATTATAGGAAAACTCAGGGGCCTCATCGCTAAAGTACCGCTGCCGCCTTGCCCTGGCCAAGTGGGCCGACTTGCTGGGCCGCTCGTGCCCGCGCGCTGGGTCGGCCGGTCGCCGCCGTGCCTAGGCCATTCACGTCCGCACGCTTAGGCTGCCTTGCCCGCTAGACCAGGCCGATCTAGGCCGCTTTGGGCCCCGGGAACCTTTTTCCTTTTTTGGTGTCTTGTTAATTTTAGTAAGCGGCAGAATGCTTGGAAATTGATAATAAAATGTAGAAAAATCACAAAAATGCCAAACCAATTTTGTTAGGCTCCTTCAATCATGATCTATCTATTAGCGTAATTGGTTCATCTAGTTTTAAAATATTTCTAGGGTTGCTATAATTATTTTAAAATGTTTAGTATTGTTAAAAATGTGAACTTGTAGGAATTTCCGTGATAAATCGGTGATAGTGTTGACTCTGAAAATTTTACTGTAGATTACTAATATTATAAGCTGCTCACTATAATTTTTGTAGCCCAATAATAATTAGTTTGTTAGAGTAGCTAATGTGCCCTTGTTTCGAGTATATTAAATCATTAATAAATCAAAAAGAGACTTCATTTGGTAAGAATTAGTACTTGTTGATAAAAATGATGCTTGTTTAGTGAGGTCAATAATTAGCTAATATATTAGTCATAGGAGTTAGCTTGTTAGCTTGGTTTATGCACTCGTATTTTATGAATTGTTGTTGCCTTTTGATTGATTGCGCCATCTCTATAATTGCATCAATACATATCATAATAGCAACGATGGTGGATCGATGGTATCAAATGGAGTAGCCGAAAAGATGGTGCTATGGTGATTATGCCCCAAAGATGGAATGCTATCTTTTGGTTATATCTTACCCAGGCAAGCCCCGATACATAACCCCTACTTTTCTACACTTTAAATTATATTTGTGCATTAAGTTTTAAGGAGTTCAATGAAACCCACTTGCATATATATATATATATATATATATATATATATCCTATGAGTCTTACTAGTATGATAGGATCATGTAGATTGTTATGCTATAGGACTCCGGTAGAAGTCGAGTGATTGACTGTCACTCACGAGAGATAGAAAAGATATTAATATTGCTATTATGTTGTCATCACCTAAAAAATATATATGAAAGAAAAATGGACACCGGGCAAGGATGTGGTTTCGGTATTGGTGGGTGTAAGAGGTTGTGTCCTATAGCCAACGGGGCATAGCTTTGTTACATTGTTTTCCCTGTCTGTGTCGGTTAAGGACCGGCCGTTGCATTGGACTTTAGGCAAGTCACAGACTTATTATCCTAAACACATACTTTTGTATGGGTGTGGGAAGACTTGTTACTCTCTTGTCATGGGTTCTAGCTCTTTCTAGATTGACTTTTAGGGTGGTTTGTGGGTGGAGGTCCAAGCCCCGCACTGAGTCCGGGACTCAGGGGCAGGGGCTTAGAGTCCAAGTTTGGATGGGGACCTAGACCCTATGACAGGGGGTAGTGGGTTGGTCCGGCTTGTGCTTGGGGTACAAGCGGGGCATGTGTTTTGGGGTATACAGCTAGGCACATTGATTCTCGAATCGCCAGGCGATCCAGTACGACTTGGCTACACTCTTGCACCATAGTACGAATCAGAAGATGAAAGATGGTAAAATGATTCTGATTGCTTACCACCTGCTTGAAAGTAGCATAGGTGCTTACATAGAATGGTTGGTTAATGAACTAATGTTGACTGCTAATAAAATTGAATGTAAGGACGCACATTTAGTAATGCTCATGCAGATGCAATAAACCCACAAGCCAGATTGCCTTGCATATCCTTGGAGTCTTTTCTTTCCTCCTATCGGGTAAGTCTTGCTGAGTACAATTGAGTACTTAGGGTTTTATTTCCCCCTATTGCAGGTAACAAGTGGAAGCTAGAACTGACTCTTATGTGTGGATCCCTCCTGCTGGGCCCAGAGAGGATTCCTTTATGCTGCGATCATAGTTTTTATTTATAACTCTCACTAAATATTTTTATAAATGGAAGTTTTATAATCTGTTGTCATAGTTTATATATCAACGCTTCATCATATCAGGAATAGATATTTATTTCTACTATAACTCTGATCATATGTTTATATTCCGCTGTTAAATTAAATTGTTCATAACTCTAATAGCATGATTACATTCCATTGTAATAACAATAAACATTATACTCTGATGTTGTATGAAAAGTGATGTAAGAAATGGTTAAATATTGTAAGCTTTATTCTCTCATTTGTGATCCTAGTGGAAAAATGTGGATTTTCGGGTTCTCCCTTGGGGTGTGCCCGACGAAACTGCGTAATTTGGTGTCCTCCCTTGAGTACTTAGTGTCTAATGGAAGACAAGTACTCCTGGGAGGCATTATATTAGGCAGTTCTACCACAAGGGGTATGCCACAAAAGAGATGGAGGGAGGAGGACGACCTTACTGTAGGCAGGCTCGGTGGCAACATTCTTCGCTGATGATTTGCTTGGTCTTTGGGATGATGAGCGAAGCGGCAAAATGGAATCACAATAGCATTTTCTTTCTATTTTGATGCAGAGGAAGGAGAGGGAGCTAAAGATGTAGCCATGGAGGGAGGAGAGTAAGAGTGGGGAGGAGAAGGTGTCCATCTAGTTGTGCATGAGAGAGAGAGAGGAGGAGGAAATGCGGTCTGCTATTTTTTGTATGCAGTTGAAGAGAAGAAGAGAAACCGATGGAGAAAAGGGTGCTCTTAGGAGAGGATTAAAGAGAGATTGAATAGAGGCATGCAAAGGAGGTGAGGCTAGGGAATTTAGTGAGAGCGTTATGTGTAGCAATTGTTTTGCATGGGCAAAGAAGGGGGCAGCTCCTGTGTCTGTCGAGCAACACAGAAAGAAGGGAGAGGGGATGACCAAGTGCATTGTATTTGGGATGGTTGGGTTTAAGGGATTGAAGGAGAGTAATTTCTATCATTTTTGCATGAGATGGTGATGGCATAAGGAATAGGAGAGAGGTCGACTAGGAAAAAGTGAGTGCGGCGACTTCTGTTTTTGTGTGATCTAATGGATAGTAAACCGAATGTATTAAGGAGGGTGTGGTTAAGAGATGTTGGACCAAAAGATTAAGGACTAGGGGATTAAGAAGGACAGTAATGTCTGTTGTTTCTGCATGAAAGGGAGGAGAGCATGAATGCACCATAGGAAAGAGAGGGTGATCTTCACACATGAGGGTGGAAAAAGTATATTGTTGTGCATGCAATTCAAGGGGGTGAGAGGAATTGATGAGGAGGCATTAGATGATTTTGTTAGTTCTGCATGAGGGAAAGAGGAGGGGTGACACAATGAGAGAGGGGGCTGCATCTTGACATGAAAGAGAGGGATAGGGGAAGCTAGGTGTCAAGAGAAGTGAGGTTGAGTGCATTGGGCTGATCCGGACTTGGCCCAAAGCAAGAGAAAACACTCGGCTTGATCCGTTAGTGAAAAGAGAACGTGTTGGGCTAGTTTGGAAGTGGGCTGAGATTATGGATTTGGGCATGAGATGGTAGAAGGTGCAGCAAGGATTGGATTTGGTCCATTAGCGAAAGAAAGAAGAAGTGTGGTTTGCCATGATGCGCTAGGCAAATGTGCAAGCTTCAACTCAATTATTTGAGATTCATTTTTATGAATAGATGAGAGCGGAGAAAAGATTGGCCCGAAGAATTCATGGACTTAAAATTGACTGAGAGCTCGAAAAGAAAAGGATGGAGAGAATGAGAGAATGGGTTAGGCTAGTATTTTGTAGGAGGTCGGCAAAAGATTTGGTTAGAGTTTTAGAGATTGTACATGATGTTTGGAAAGATGAGGTTGGGAACAAACCCTAAGCATATCTTGAAAACAATTAAATTCATTTTTCAAACATAAACTCTATGCAACGGCATGAATGGAACAAACCACTAAATTGAATTGCAAAATTTTAGAAACCCACATCTTTCCTCTATCTAAAATGTCAACAACTAAACTAAAGTTGGAAAAAATTATCAAATAGTAAAAACCTTTTGTTTTATTTTTAGTGTTCTCCAGTCACATCCCAAAATGGAAATTTGGGTTGTGACAAACTACCCCCATCAATAGGAATCTCGTCCTGAGATTCACTGAAGCTACACTCATTACACAGAGCCAAATCATACAAGAGCACAATAACAAAACAAACAACCATGCATGAGCACACTAACATGATAGGGGTCCTTAGTCAAGCACACTAGCATTTAAACTTAGCATCGTTACTAATGTAATGGCACTCGGGGAAACAACTTCCTAAAGATTATTAGGGTAGGTGAGCTTGAACTCTTCAATCTTTAGGGTGATGCTCTTATTCTTAATGTGGAAACTTGATATTCTTAATGTGGAAACTTGATATTGATAGACAACTTCATGGATCTTAGAGAAGGGGTTTTAGCTAAAAGTTTTGTTTTTCTTTTAGAAAATATCAAGGAGGACGAAAAGATTAGGTTTTACCAAAATAAGTTTGTAAAAACGACCATTTCTAACTAGGCTAAGCGCCCTACAGTCAACATTGCTTTGATACTATTCTATCGCACCCGATTTTCAAAGAATACCAATCGCTAACTATATGTGTGCCCAGGATGTCCACACGACACATATAGCGACAAATATGGAGAATATCAAGAACAATGCTTTATTATATATTGAAACATAATTACATCAAGACTTACATCTATTACAAAGCATAGCAAAAACTATTCTCTATCTTCTCTTCAGGGCTCCATACTCCACAGGGACGGTTTACTGGGGGAGTACTCGCCTAGTTCTCTTGGAACATGTCCTGTAAGTCATCACTTGAATCCACCATTTGGTACCCATCCGGGATTTATGTTGATTGTATGTAAAGCAAGTGTGAGTGCATCATACTCAACAAGTATAACATGAGGGGATGCAAAGCTAAAAAGGCTAGTCTCAGCTGAAATGCGGTAAGCATTTTTAGTTGGTAATATGTTATTATTTTAAACCTGAGTAACTAAGTTATGCTTAAGCGCCCAAGGTGAGAAGTATAATAATTATCATCAAGATTAATCGTTACCCGAACCATCCATAGAACCATCTATCTCAAAAAGGATCTAGGCCGCTCATGTCCGTGAGTATGGCTGATATACCAGTTTTACACTTTGCAGAGGGTGTACACTTTCACCACAAGTCGTGATTCCCATATGCCATCACCTCTTCCAAGGTAGTGTGGCAGGGTACACTACGAGGCCATTCATAGGTCCGACTAATAAGTAGCAACCCGCTAAGGTTTCTCCACCAAGAAGTAAGATCTGTCCCCCAAGGGGTGACTAACAAAATGGCCAAGAAACCAAAGAGCACCACCTTGGTAGGCCGAGAACAAACCAATTGGAGCCCCTCCTGCGCCTTTTGGTGAGATGCCACAAACTAGTAGAACTTTGATACTTAGTCAAGCCAGAGCCATGTAGCTTGTGGTTGCACTGTATGTCTAGGGTTGCCGCTTTAAGACTCTGTCCTTACGGAGGGCACACTAGAGCACGCAAAAATGCCCAATGCTCTAGCCCCCTAATATCCATGTTGCAAAAAAGCATCATTTTAACATTGATTCCATAATCCATTAATCAAGATTAACATTATAATAGTTTGATGATTGCAGGCTAAGCAAAAACTACCCATATGCATAACCCAAGGGTTACAAGGAATATAGGATAACAAAGGTTCTAGGTAAAGTCTTTAGCGGTTCATCATTTTGGACACATGCATATGAAAAGGTGATTAAATGGTTATTGGGTAACAAGGAAACTCATGTTACACTTGCCTTCTAAAACCTTGCCAAACTCTTCAAATTTTCCTTCTCGGTCATCCTTGCATAGCTCCACCTCTAACGTCAGCAAACAACTGGTACAAGCATCACAAGAAACCTATAAACAGATCATCAAGCATTATAAAAACATACTATAAAGGTTTTTAACATGTAGGGGTTGCAACTACAATCGCTGAGCTAAAAAACAACTAAAAACGAAGCTACAATTTAAAAGATATGAGAGATTTAAGGTTTAGATGGAAGAGGATTGGAGTTAGATGTACGTGGTGAAGTTTGGAATAATAGAAACAAGTTCATTAGAACTAAATAAGTCGGATAGATATTAGGTTCTGAACATAGAGTGTGGTTTCAGAGAGAATGATATATTGTGGATAATGATATTGGTATAATATTGTCAAGATGGTTGATCTCTGGTTATAGAACATTGCATGAGAAAGACGGTGGTGGTGGTTGGAATATCTTGAACTTACCAATGGCAAGGCGACCATAATTTTAAGGCGATAAGCGATGTTGCACATATGACTTGTGTCCCAACTTTTCCTTAACGATATGAGAGAGCGCTTGTGGATATGTGTGCTGATTATTTGGAAACACATCATGGCCAACTAGTGCAATGAGGTAGATGCTAGATGAACAAGGAATGCAATCATGATAATCTATGCACCGGCTGAACATGACCGGCGCTGGGTAGCTGCAGCTATGGAGAACAACAGGCAGGGCCACACTCAACTTCTGGACTTGGAACTTAGTGGGATCATGTGGAACTAATAGACACATAGCCACACCAGAGGCTCAGCTAGTGCATCAGGTCATGCAGTTCGGCGGACAGCAGGGGTTATGATCACAAGGATTTTGTGGAGTTGTTCTGGTCTAAGGTCGTGATCTTAGAGCAATGGATCATCAGGGAACACAAACACAAAACAGGTTGAATGGCTGATTTCTGGACAGCAGGACTCGCAAATACTATGACCTCGATATCTCGGCCATTGTGGCACCTATGACCAAGCCAACATGCAGAGACATGTGCACGGATAAGATACACATGCTGTATGAAGGGTTTGATGATTTGACTATTGTTTGATGGGTAACATCACTGCCAAACAGAGGCGCACCGCTGCTGAAACAGCAGAGACAGCAAGCACCAAAATGATGATATCTCTTTCATCACAAAACTTCTGGCCGTGAAATTTTGCAGAGGCATGTTCAAATATATAATAAATGTGTGGGTCCAACGGAATGATAAACAGAGTCCTGGAATGTCAGGAACATGCATGACAACCGGCCATGCAGTCGCGGTTTGCAAGGGACAGCAACGCGCTTACAAGGTAAACATCACAGAATCAATGGAATCATGATCTATGGAACATAAATTGCAATAAGGATCAACATATTATAACGCAGGGAGGAATGTGTGGGTTCTCACATTGGGGAATTGCTACAGCTGGTGATGTGGTCACCGACAGCCGGTCGACAACAAGCGACGAGGTGGCCATCGGTCCCTAGACGGTGGTGATTCTTTTCAGGCATGATCTGCGATATGCGAAGGAGTTGTGAATGGCAAGATGAACTACAGATAGGACATCAAACCAGAGGGGATAGGGTGAGGTCTCACCATGGAAGTGTCCTTGTGTTGTGTAGAGAAGGACGACGATGGTGGCTTGTGTTCACTGGGGTAGATGCAGCGGTAAACGATCGTTTCGGCTGCGGTGGTTGACTCGAGAGGTTGATGATGCGCATCAAGATGACATCCAGGCTGAGGTGCAGCACCATACGTGGCCTGGAACGACGGGGATGAAGCAACCATGGGGTTTGCCGTCGACAGCTTGCGTGCTCCAGCGGGATGTTGACAACCGGGCTGCGATTTTCGATTTGTGGCCTTCCTGTGTTGCAAGGGAGAGATCAAGAGAGGGGTGAGGGCTGAGGGGTATGCCACACAAAGAGATGGAGGGAGGAGGACAACCTTACTACAGGAAGGCTCGGTGGCAGCATTCTTCGCTGACGATTTGCTCGGTCTCCGGGATGATGAACGAAGCGGCAAAACAGAATCACAGCGGCATTTTCTTTCTATTTTGATGCAGAGGAAGGAGAGGGAGCTGAAGATGCAGCCATGGAGGGAGGAGAGGAAGATTGGGGAGGAGAAGATGTCCATCTAGTTGTGCATGAGAGAGGGAGGAGGAGGAGGAGGAAATGCGGTCTGCTGTTTTCTGCATGCAATTGAAGAGAAGAAGAGAAACCGATGGAGAAAAGGGTGCTCTTAGGAGAGGATTAAAGAGATTTTGAATAGAGGCATGCAAAGGAGGTGAGGCTGGGGAATTTAGTGAGAGCATTATGTGTAGCAACTGTTTTGCATGGGCAGAGAAGGGGGCAGCTCCTGTGTTTGTCGAGCAACACAGAAAGAAGGGAGTGGAGGTGCCCAAGTGTATTGTATTTGGGATGGTTGGGTTTAAGGGATTGAAGGAGAGTAATTTCTGTCGTTTTTGCATGAGATGGAGATGGAAGAAGGAATAGGAGAGAGGTCGACCAGGATTAGGTGAGTGCAGCTACTTCTGTTTTTGTGTGATCTAATGGACAGGAAACCGAATGTATTAAGGAGGGCGTGGTTAAGAGATGTTGGTCCAAAAGATTAAGGACTAGGGGATTAAGAAGGACAGTAATGCTTGTTGTTTCTGCGTGAAAAGGAGGAGAGCATGAATGCACCATAGGAAAGAGAGGGTGATCTTCACACGTGAGGGTGGAAAAGTATATTGTTGTGCATGCAATTGAAGGGGATGAGAGGAATTGATGAGGAGGCATTAGATGATTTTGTTAGTTTTGCACGAGGAAAAGAGGAGGGGCGACACAATGAGAGAGGGGGCTGCATCTTGACATGAAAAAGAGGGATAGGGGAAGCTAGGTGTCGGGAGAAGTGAGGTTGGGTGCGTTGGGCTGATCCGGACTTTGCCCAAAGCAAGAGAAAACACTCGGCTTGATCCGTTAACGAAAATAGAACGTGTCGGGCTGGTTTGGAAGTGGGCAGAGATTATAGATTTGGGCATTATGGATTTGGGCATGAGACGGTAGAAGGTGCAGCAAGGATTCGATTTGGTCCATTAGCGAAAGAAAGAAGTGTGGTTTGCCATGATGGGCTAGGCAAATGTGCAGGCTTCAACTCAATTATTTGAGATTCATTTTTATGAACAGATGAGAGCGCAGAAAAGATTGGTCCGAAGAATTCATGGACATCAAATTGACTGAGATCTCGAGAAAGAAAAGAAAGGAGAGAATGAGAGATCGGGTTAGGCTAGTATTTTCTAGCAGGTCGGCAAAAGATTTGGTTAGAGTTTTAGAGATTGTACATGATGTTTCGAAAGATGAAGTTGGGAACAAACCCTTAGCGTATCTTGAAAACAATTAAATTCATTTTTCAAACATAAACACTGTGCAACGGCATGAATGCAACAAAGCAATAAATTGAATTGCAAAATTTTAGAAACCCACATCTTTCCACTATCTAAAATGTCGACAACTAAACTAAAGTTGGAAAATTTTATCAAAAAGTAAAAACCTTTTGTTTTATTTTTAGTGTTCTCATCCCAAAATGGAAATTTGGGGTGTAACAAACTACCCCCATTAACAGGAATCTCGTCCTGAGATTCACTAAAGCTACACTCATTACACTGAGCCAAATCATACAAGAGCACAATAATAAAACAAACAACCATGCATGAGCACACTAAAATGACAGGGTCCCTAATTCAAGCACACTACCATTTAAACTTAGCATCATTACTAACATAAAGGCACTCGGGGAAACAGCTTCCTAAAGATTATTAGGGTAGGTGAGCTTGAACTCTTCAATCTTTAGGGTGATGCTCTTATTCTTAATGTGGAAACTTGATATTGACAGACAACTTTATGGATCTTGGAGAAGGTGTTTTAGCTAAAAGTTTTGTTTTTCTTTTAGAAAATATCAAGGAGGACGAAAATATTAGGTTTTACCAAAATAAGTTTGTAAAAATGATCATTTCTAACTAGGCTGAGCGTCCTACAGTCAACATTGCTTTGATACCATTCTATCTCACCCGATTTTGCAAAGAATACCAAGCGCTAACTATATGTGTGCCCAGGATGTCCACACGACACATATAGCGACAAATATGGAGAATATCAAGAACAATGCTTTATTATATATCAAAACATAGTTACATCAAGACTTACATCTATTACAAAGCACAGCGAAAACTATTCTATATCTTCTCTTCGGGACTCCATACTCCACACAGACGGTTGACTAGAGGAGTACTCACCTAGTACTCTTGGAACATGTCCTGTAACTCATCACTTGAATCCACTATTTGGTACCCATCCGGGATTTATGTTGATTGTATGTAAGCAAGTGTGAGTGCACCATACTCAACAAGTATAACATGAGGGGATGAAAAGCTAGAAAGGCAAGTCTCGGCTGAATGCGGTTGGCATTTTCAGTTGGTCATATTTTTTTATTTTAAACCTGAGTAACTAAGTTATGCGTAAGCGCCCAAGGTGAGAAATATAATAATTATCATCAAGATTAATTGTCACCCGAACCATCCATAGAACCATCTATCTCAAAAAGGATCTAGGCCACTCGTGTCCATGAGCACGACTGATATACCAGTTTTACACTCTGCAGAGGTTGTACACTTTCACCACAAGTCGTCGTGATTCCCATATGCCATCACCTCTTCCAAGGGAGTGTGGCAGGGTACACTACGAGACTGTTCATAGGTCCAACTAATAAGTAGCAACCCGCTAAGGTTTCTCCATCAAGATGTAAGATCCGTCCCCCAAGGGGTGACTAACAAAATGACCAAGAAACCAAAGAGCACCCCCTTGGCAGGCCGAGATCAATCCAATCGGAGCCCCTCTTGCGCGTTTCGGTAAGCTGCCACAAACTAGTAGAATTCTGATATTTAGTCAAGCCAGAGCCATGTAGCTTGTGGTTGCACTGTATGTCCAGGGTTGCCGCTTTAAGACTCAGTCCTTACCGCACACTAGAGCACGCAAAAATTCCCAATGCTCTAGCCCCCTGATATCCATATTGCTAAAAAGCTTCATTTTAACATTGATTCCATAATCCATTAATCAAGATTAACATTATAACAGTTTGATGATTGCAAGCTAAGCAAAAACTACCCATATGCATTACCCAAGGGTTACAAGGAATACATGATAACAAAGGTTCTAGGTAAAGTCCTTAGGGGTTCATCATTTTAGACAAATGCATATGAAAAGGTGATTAAATGGTTATTGGGTAACAAGGAAACTCATGTTACACTTGCCTTCCAAAACCTTGCCAAACTCTTCAAATTTTCCTTCTCGATCATCCTTGCATAGCTCCGCTTCTAACGTCAGCGAACAACCGGTACAAGCATCACAAGAAACCTGTAAATAGATTATCAAGCATTATAAAAACATACTATAAAGGTTTTAAACATGTAGGGGTTGCAACTACAATCGCTGAGCGCAAAAACAACTAAAAACGAAGCTACAATTTAAAAGATATGAGAGATTTAAGGTTTAGATGGAAGAGGATTGGAGTTAAATGTACGTGGTGAAGTTTGGAATAATAGAAACAAGTTCATTAGAACTAAATAAGTCGGATAGATATTAGGTTCTGAACATAGAGTGTGGTTTCAGAGAGAATGATATATTGTGGAGAAAGATATTGGTATAATATTGTAGATTGATCTCTGGTTATCGAACATTGCATGAAAAAGACGGTGGTGGTGGTTGGAATATCTAGAACTTACCAATGGCAAGGTGACCATAATTTTAAGGCGATAAGCGATGTTGCACATATGACTTGCATCCCAACTTTTCCTTAATGATATGAGAGAGTTCTTGTGGATATGTGTGCTGATTATTTGGAAATACATCATGGCCATCTAGTGCAATGAGGTAGATGCTAGATGAACAAGGAATGCAATTACGATAATCTATGCACCGGTTGAACATGACCAGTGCTGGGTAGCTGCAGCTTTTGAGAACAACAGGCAGGGCCACACTCAACTTCTGGACTTGGAACTTAGTGGGATCATGTGCAACAAATAGACACATAGTCACACTAGAGGCTTAGCGAACCAGACAATGATTCAACATGGAACGCGGCGAAATGCTAGTGCATCAGGACGTGCAGTTCGGCGGACAGCAGGGCTTATGATCACAAGCAGTGGCGGATGCACGATGCGGGATAAGGGGGGCTAAAACAATGGAGATGTTGATTTGCATGAAGATTTAATGATGAAATCAAGCTTTTGCTACAGTAATTAGGCTTGAAATCAAGAAATTAGGGGGGGCTGGAGCCCCCCAGCCCCCCCTGTGGATCCGCCGCTGATCACAAGGATTGTGGTCATGGCTGCACCACTAGAAATACATTTTGTGGAGGTGTTCTAGTCTAAGGTCGTGATTTTAGAGCAATGGTTCATCAGGAAACACAAACACAAAGCAGGTTGCATGGCTGATTTCTGGACAGCAGGACTCGCAAATACTACGACCTCAATATCTCGGCCATTGTGGCACCTATGACCAAGCCAACTTGCAGAGACATGTGCAAGGATAAGATACACATGCTGTATGAAGGGTTTGATGATTTGACTATTGTTTGATGGGGAACATCACTGCCAAACAGAGGCGCACCACTGCTGAAATAGCAGAGACAGCAAGCACCAAAAAGATGATATCAGGAACATGCATGACAACCGGCCATGCAGTCGTAGTTTGCAAGGGACAGCAACGCGCTTACAAGGTAAACATCACAGAATCGATGGAATCATGATCTATGGCACATAAATTGCAATAAGGATCAGCATATTATAACGCAGGGAGGAATGTGTGGGTTCTCACATTTGGGAATTGCTATAGCTGGTGATGTGGTCACCGACAGCCGGTCGACAACAAGCGACGAGGTGGCCATCGGTCGCTAGATGGTGGTGATTCTTTTCAGGCATGATCTGCGATATGCGAAGGAGTTGTGAATGGCAAGATGAACTACAGATAGGACATCAAACCAGAGGGGATAGGGTGAGGTCTCACCATGGAAGTGACCATGTGTTGTGTAGAGAAGGACGACGATGGTGGCTTGTGTTCACTGGGGACGATGCAGCGGTAAACAATCATTTCGACTGCGGTGGTTGACTCGAGAGGGTGATGATGTGCATCAAGATGACATCCATGCTGAGGTGCAGCACCAGACATGGCCTGGAATGACAGGGATGAAGCGACCATGGGGTTTGCCAGCGATAGCTTGCGTGCTCCAGCGGGATGTTGATAACCGGGCTGCGATCTTCGATTTGTGGCCTTCCTATGTTTCAAGAGAGATATCAAGAGAGGGGTGAGGGCTGAGGGGTATGCCACACAAAGAGATGGAGGGAGGAGGATGGCCTTACTGTAGGAAGGCTCGGTGGTAACATTCTTTGCTGATGGTTTGTTCGGTCTCCAGGATGATGAGCGAAGCGGCAAAACGGAATCACAGCGGCATTTTCTTTCTGTTTTGATGCAGAGGAAGGAGAGGGAGCTGGAGATGCAGCCATGGTGGGAGGAGAGGAAGAGTCGGGAGGAGAAGGTGTCCATCTAGTTGTGCGTGAGAGAGAGAGGAGGAGGAGGAGGAAATGCGGTCTGCTGTTTGCTGCATGCAGTTGAAGACAAGAAGAGAAACCGTTGGAGAAAAGGGTGCTCTTAGGAGAGGATTAAAGAGAGATTGAATAGAGGCATGCAATGGAGGTGTGGCTGGGGAATTTAGTTGGAGCATTATGTGTACCAATTGTTTTGCATGGGCAGAGAAGGGGGCAGGTCCTGTGTTTGTCGAGCAACACCGAAAGAAGGGAGAGTAATTTCTGTTGTTTTTGCATTGTATTTTAGATGGATGGGTTTAAGGGATTGAAGGAGAGTCATTTCTGTTGTTTTTGCATGAGATGGGGACAATTGGCGTTAGTAGGAATAGGAGCGAGGTCGACCAGGAATAGGTGAGTGTGGCCACCTCTGTTTTTGTGTGATCTAATGGACAGGAAACCAATGGTATTAAGGAGGGCGTGGTTATGAGATGTGGGACCAAAAGATTAAGGGCTAGGGGATTAAGAAGGATAGTAATGCCTGTTGTTTCTGCATAAAAGGGAAGAGAGAATCAATGGATAGGAAAGAGAAGGTGATCTTCACACGTGAGGGTGGAAAAGGAGATATTGTTGTGCATGCAGTTGAAGGGGATGAGAGGAATTGATGAGGAGGCATTAGATGATTTTGTTATTTCTGCATGAGGGAAAGAGGAGGGGCAACTCCATGAGAGAGGGGGCTGCATCTTGACATGAAAGAGAGGGATATGGTCAGCTAGGTGTTGGGAGAAGTGAGGATGGGTGCGTTGGGCTGATCCGGACTTGTCCCAAAGCAAGAGAAAACACTCGGCTTGATCCGTTAGCGAAAAGTGGAGGTGTCGGGCTGGTTTGGAAATGGGCTAAGATTATGGATTTGGGCATGAGATGGTAGAAGGTACAGCAAGGACTAGATTTGGTCCATTAGCGAAAGAAAGAAGAAGTGCGGGTTGCAATGATGGGCTAGGTAAAAGTGCTGGCTTCAACTCAATTATTTGATATTCATTTTTATGAATAGATGAGAGGGGAGAAAAGATTGGCCCGAAGAATTCATGGACATCAAATTGACTGAGAGCTCAAGAAAGAAAAAGAAAGGAGAGAATGGGTTAGGCTAGTATTTTGTAGGAGGTCGGCAAAAGACTTGGTTAGAGTTTTAGAGATTAGACACAATGTTTGGAAGATAAGGTTGGGAACAAACAATTGGCATATCTTGAAAACAATTAAATTCATTTTTCAAACATAAACACTAGCCAAGGGACGAGGTCCGAAATCTGAGCCAAGACCTTGGCAAGCCACCAGTGGGAGGATTGGAGCGCACTGAGAAGAGGCAGAGGTCACCCAGTTGTAGCTTGGAGACTGGCCCAACCTCAGCTTCTCAAGCCCTCCAAAGAGCGCCATGATTGGCCCGACCTTGAGCTCAGGCGGACTGAACGGGGGCTCATGAGCTCGGGCACCCCAGAGCCTCATAGACACCAAGAAGCCTACAAGTGTCGCAGTGTCGCCCCGCACGTCTGCCCTTACCACTCCCGCCAATAGGGCCACGAGAGACGCTCAAGAGGGCAGGTCAGCCACTGGCCAGCCCCCTCCCAACACGTGCACCTCAGTGCCGCCGTGCACTCTGAGTCATGGCTAGGGCCTCGCTAGAATCCTTCCACTCTCGTGGTAGCGATCGCCTGGTGGAGGAAGCAAGGCTCACTCGAAGGGAAGCGTCGCACTTCATCTTCTCCATGGCCGCCAGGAGTTGGATTTGAGAGGAAGATGAGAAGGAACCAGAGGAGGGATAAAAGGCGCCGCATCCCCGAGACCCCTTTTATAGCCCCAGTCGATGTGCTATGAATCGCTCTGAGCCCTCCAATCAGCCACTGATAGCTAGGAAGGCCTCAGAGAACCGGCCAGGAACCCCTACAATCCCCGCAGCATGCCTCAGAGCGGTTGTGTGATGCAGGCCACACAGTAAAGGCGGAGTCAGGAGGGCATTGACAACGAGTCGAGTACCAGCTCCACTTTCCACCAGGCACACCACCCACTCCGCACATGCCTCCTTGTGGGACTTGAGAGGATCCAACTCCCCTTAGGCCCACCGGTCGACATCAATGGCTTGGATCCATTTGCGCCAAGTGCTGCGGCTCCTCCTTCGCTAGATCTGCTCCACATGGCCCAATGTCCCATTTCCTAGATGAAGTGGGACGGCGTGGGTGTGCACGCCATACCTCCTTCGCCGGCCATGGCACCCTAGGCGCCATCAAACTGCCTGCATAGAGCGTCAGTGGTTGGGACGCACCCAGAGCCACCATGCTCGCTGATAAGGAGGCCCCACGACGGCATCGGGGGCTACACTAGCTCCCTAGACAGAGCAACCTGACCCCCGATTGACGGGCACTCGAGCGACGCACCCCTAAAACCAACCGACTCCCTAGAGTTGGGTCGGGAGCCGCTGAGCTATGGGCCCAACAAGGGACCCTTGCCTTAGCTTAGCATGCTCCCTGCTCCCCAACCTATGGCGGTAGAAGGTTGGCCCAAGATTGCCAGCCTGAGAGGATTGGGGCCTGCTACCAAAGCCTCTAGAAGGGCGTGGCGTGGCGGTGGTCTGGTGGCCCCAAGGCAGAGCCTAGATGCTCTCAATCACCCGACCCATGGCAGGCTCTAACCAAAAAGAAGGGTACCCCTAGGCCTAACGTTAGTAACTCACAAATGAGTTCACTGAGCCCTCGCTCAGGCCACAATACCTACGTGACATAGGATTGTAAGTGGGGCAGCACCACTATCGCTAGGCCTCGACAGCCGAGCATCCCCATCACACTAGGGAAACAGGCCGATGGAGGATATTGCACTCTTGTCAGCGGAAGCCATCCCCACCGTGGCTAGTTCAGTCAACAGAAGATCAAATTCAGCCCTTTGTCACCATCATGAATAAGTGAGGCCACGAAGGGCTCGGGGGCTCCTGACAAGATCCTAACATATGGGTATATTAAGCCTCGAGATCTATGGTTCCTGACCGAAGAGACCCCTAGTCGACCCCTCTAGGATCACACGGGGGCTCAGGGGCTAGATCCATCAGGTACGCTCATGCGCACCCTTACACCAAGGCCCCTACTCCGGGCTCGGGGGGGCTCACCCGAGCCTTAGGCTCCAAATTGACAGGAAGCTTAGCATGGTCCTCAACTCCTATCCAGCCTACGACGCCAACCAAGGCATGAGCACTAGAAGACATACCCCGAGCCATCGAGACTCGGGGGCTCCTTGGCTTAGCACTATGGACGAGGCCTTGCTAGCTGCTCTCCTGATAGGGTCATGCATGGGGCGTGACACAAGAAGACAAGTTCCCCTCGACCTCCTGGGGCTCAGGGGCTCCCAGGCCTATGCGTCAACCCCTGGAGTTGACCTCCTTCACCACCAAGAAGACTCCAGAAGGTCCACCTATGGGAGGCCGGTAAAAGCCGACATAGCCTAACACTCAGTGTGTCCGAACAGGCCAGCCGGACGACGCCCAAGGCTTCTTCGGCTCCACAACATCACCATGGTCCATAGAGCGCCACTACAAGACCCTCCAAGACTCCTATGCATGTAGACCATAGGCTCAACCCCTCAAACCGCCATGTACCTGACCTCTCTCGATATATAAGGGATAAGGTCGGATCCTAAAGGGGGTATTACAATCCTAGGTAGATTTTTCCATTCCTCACCGATCTGCTCCTGCTCAGCACCGAGAGCAGAGCAACCTAGAGAGGGGCACTAAGAGCTCCTCCGCCGCACCCGTCATCTTCCTCCTCTCCAATGAGGGGAAGACTCCACCTGCAGCGATGCAACATCAGGATTAGCACCGAGCTAACCCCTACTAAATCTCTCTTTCTCCTGTACACTCTGTTGTAACCCCCCAATTTTGGGTGCTCTTGAGTATAAGGATCATCAACTGTTGGATGTAGGGTATCGATCGGCCCAAACCAGGATAAACCGTTGCATCCCCTCTGTGATTCTTGTGCTCTTGAGTTTGCCTGAGCCACTAGAGACACATACTCTAACACCGACTCGAACAACAATGCTTGCCACAGTTTCAACCCCGTGACACTCGGCAACAACCATAATTCAAAGGCTAAGTCCTAGAACAACATTGGTGCCCACCGTGGTTGTTGCTCGAGCTTATCATGCCACCAAAGAAGGAAGCAAAGGGTGGAAGCGATGCAGCCAAAAGTTTCAAGGCAGTGAAAGCAACAGCGGCAACTAGGGAAGCAGTCGCACTGAAAGAGGCCGCCACAGCTAAATGGCCACCCACGGCTACAGCAGTCCTCCCAGGCATGACCATTCCGCAGGTGCCTGAGCTAACAGCACCTCAAATACCAAGTGACGATGTAAATTTGTATGGTGTGTGCTCAGTAAGCTATTAAGACCCAGTTGAATTAGTAAATGTATTGTGAAAACCAGTTGCAATTCTGTCACCGTTGGATACGTATTTAAGCGTTGTTGATTGTTTTGTCATCACGACCGCCTCATACCACTCGTCATTGGTGAAAAAACAGTTGTCACTGTTAGACTATGCCAATAATCGATGGTGAAGCAAACATCCAACACAGCCGCTATACATATGATGCGGTGGAGATCAAAAGTGTATCACCGCCGAATCATTTAGTAACCTGACACCGACTATAGGATCATCAGAGGTGGATCTACTGCAAGCCGATGATGACCATGACCTTTGAATAGACGGTTCATACATGCCCAAGCGACGGTGATGTTCACCTCGACATAGACATGTCGGACATCAAAGCAACAGTGAGCCGACACTACACACAATCGGGTCATGGTGCAAGGCGACAATGATCATGACTAGTACACAGACAGATCATTGACCAATGTGGTGGTGTTTAGGGTCCATCATATTTGGTTGTTCACCGACGGTGATGACCTAGACCATCATCGTCGACCGTTTACCGCCGAGGCCAAAAACCAGCTGTGATGGGGGTTACAAACCTACTGTGATAGGTATGTTGTACTAGTGTTAAGATAAGGTATGCAAGCTAATTTTTTATGGTTGTAGTTTCATAAATGCTATTAGTTCATATCTTGTGTATGCATTATCTTTATCTACGTTGAGGCTTCCAACGCTACCTTATATGCAATGGATGAATCAAAGTGACATACTAAAAAATACTCATAAGGTGCGAGTTAAATTCCCAATTGGGAATTATGTTGATACTGTGAATTGTGATATTGCACCATTGAGTGCATGCTATTTATTATTGGGTCGACCATAGAAGTTTGATCTTGATGCTACTCATGATGACCATTCTAATAATTATTTATTTATGCACAAGGGTGTTCATCATGTGCTCAAGCCGATGCCGGATGGTTCTACTAAGGCTGGAGTGTTTTTGCTAGTATCAAAGTGAATGCAAAAAGCTGCTGGTATTACCCCAAAGCCGAGGACGGCTTTGCTTCAATAGAGAGAATGACGTGGCAGTAAACTCTCACACCATTGCTCACGAGATAGTTCCTGCACCAATGATTACTGCTAGCGTCCGTGATGTCCCGACAATTATAGATGATATCACTCAAGGTGTTCCTATACCGATGGCTATTGTTTCTAAAATTAAATCCATGGATGATGTTCGCTCTGTTCGTTTGGACTTGTTTGGCTGATAAGCCATAGCTGAAAGTACTATTGGCTGATTTGGTGTGAGAAAAAAATACTGTCCGTTGGCTAAAAAAGTACGGCTTATAAGTCAAACAAGCCCAAATAAATAGGGCGGTGGCTTCTGAGTCTCCTATTTATGATAATGTGAATTCTTGAAAAGGTTCAACTTCCACTATTGAACATGTTTTTGTTTTGCCACCTGAAACTAGAGTTAAATATTGTAATCAACTCAAGTATGTCACAACTAGAAATACGCCGAAGCCGAGGATGGCTTTGCTTCAAGTAAGGAAGAATAATGAGCCCATGACTGCTCAAGATATTCATACAAATCAGTCTAGCATTATTTTAAATATAGCAGCTAGTAATTCTTTGAAATACTCTGGTCTTAAATTTAGTGCTATTATTTATAATGAGAAATATAGCGAGAATATGGACAAATTTACTACTGCTGGCCTACGGTCGCAAGGTATCTCAACAAAGAAGGGTTGAACTATGAAAAACACGTTTATATTGGTACTGTGCAAGTTCAGATCAGCGAGTTGCCAACTTAAATTTGTGCAAGCGGCAACATTAGCACAGGTGCCGGATTATTTAATTATTATATATATGCTGCACTATGTCAATGTGTGTGGTCGTTGCTTCTCAGAGGGGCTGGTGCTAATCAAATCATATCTGGCTGCATCGTACTCGTCAGGTTTGGTTTGGAGTCAGACCAAGGCCACGTTTAGTTGGGCGCCGAATCGGCGCCGCCGGGTTTTCAGGCGGTACTGTCCTTTTATTTTTATTTGGTAATACTTGTCCAATTGTTGTTTAATTAGACTCAAAACGTTCGTCTTGCAAAGTACAACCAAACTGTGTAATTAGTTTTTGATTTTGTCAATATTTAGTACTCCATGCATGTACCGTAAATTTGATGTGACGAGAAATCTTTTTTTTGCATAGTGCCAAATTCTGGAATTGGGAGCAACTAAACATGCCCCAATCGTGTTTGTGTCGAGCCAGGTATGGCGCCTATGTGGCCAGTCTCAGGTGGGCGCCAGAGTCGGATTGCCGTGCCTGCGCCCAGGTATAAGGCTAAGGCTTAGCTTTGTAATTTTTATATTGGACTAGATATGTGCCCGGGTGTTGGACGGGTCATAAATATTATCCACACCTATAGTAATAGTTTTGATCATTTTGCAAAATAATAAAAAGCTAATAAATGATTTTCCACTGAGAACCTTGAACTATTTTTAATTTCATTCTGACCTCTTTTTGCTCTCTTAGGTTATTTGTTATCAACGTGTCAGCTGGTTACATGGACCTACGTGTGGGGCAGTGGTCCAAGAACTTTGTATCGGATCCCATATAAGTAGAGGTGGTGACACGGCACGGCATGGCCTTCTCGTGCTCCGTGCCGATATGGTTAGGTAAATCTTTTCTTCAGCCCAAACACAGCCCGTGGCACATCGCATGTCTTCATGTCGTGCCAGCCCAAGCACGGCCCTCAAAATATCTCTGCTAGTATTCTTTTTCCCTTGTGATATAAAAATATATATCTTATGTGTACTATTTTGATGCAAGTTTTAATGATTTTCATAATCTATTCAAGAATTAGATGAGAGATTATAGTAAATTGCCTTGTAAGTTATAGATGTGTCTACGTGTCGTGTCGCCCAAGCACGGCCCAAAATATGGGCCAGGCGATGTAGCCCACCTTGTCGAGATTCTAAGAACGGCACGGCCCAAAATATTTCGTGTCGTGCTGTGCTAAAAGAGCGTGCCATGACCTGCTCCCAAACGGCATGACCAGTCCCAGCTCTAGGTACTCGTATCGGAGCCGGACAGGACACAGACACGTGAGCTCCAAATGAAGGATAATTTGTATTGAATTCGGATACGTGAGCAGGAATCGAGACTTTATTATACATGCCGCCCATATCTAAACTCAAATATATTCAGCACATGGCCATGTAATATGACATCTCCGAAGTATGTGGCGTTTTGATTCGAGATAAACTTGAAGTGCCTAATTAACTCAACGGCCAGATCACATGTGCTAATAAAGAAGCAAGAAACCTTTTCATATATACACATACACCTATGTACGTGGTCATGCATGACAGAGTACGTGTTGAAAGGAATAAGTACATACGAACGGACGACGTGATGCGGACCGAGACAGAGGCAGAAGACCGAACCATACTCTAGGACGTGGTTGGAGCGATGGGCGCGCGCACCAAAAAATATTGGACGAAACCAGTCCGTACTTTTAAGTAGTAGTAACAGATTTTATTTGTATCTTTCATCTAGCTAGGTTGCTCCTAGGAATAACGAGAGGACGTGTCCTCTGATCTACCCTTCTGAATTGAGAATTGCTCATGATCAAGTTTCGTCTTAGGCGCATCTTGAATTTCTGAGAAATCACCGTCTTGTGACCGTGGTTCGTCGTGGCTGTGGGTGTGGAAGATTTATCTAGGATTTGGATTGCATCATATTATAGGTCGATCCCTGTATCATGGGTCTATCATTGCTACTGCTCGTAATATAATTGCCGTGAGTTTTGTCTGCTCCATCTATTGCTTATTCCAATTATATTGGCGTGTTTTTAGATTGTTTCAAAAAACTGTTGCCGTGAGTCTCGTCTATTCATACTACACCTACTACACGTGTTGGGCATATTGATTAATCTATACCTAGCTTGTTGTACCGTGAAATATCAGAAGTGGATAGCAATTGCTAGTACTTTTGCTGCCGTGGAGACCTGCTGGATTAGTGCAGCTACTAGAGTACGTCAGCACAATTACATGCCAACCAAAATTAGTTCAGTTATGAAATTTTGTTTTCTGATGCAACTGTTATACTTATTGCTGTCTATTAAAGGAAAATTCAGAGAAGCTATTTTATTTTATCTCGTCCCGTGAAAAAATGGAATGAATTTTCGGACATAGTAAGCGTGTCCTTATCACCGTCTCTCCCATGCATGAATATGAAACCAGGAAAAAAATTGGACGGATACAGTATCCACCCAGCCTACCGTGCATATACACTCTCATTAGGCACCACGTGTCCCATCTAGAGGATTGATGACTGTGCTTCATCTGCTATTCACCCTGCTTTGCCTCTGGTCCCCCGCGGTCGTGCGCGGCTACGGTCGCCCAGGCTCCTGTCCACTACGGCTGCCATCAAATCCCCGCGACGTCCACACGGCACCATCTGAGTTATGTATGCACAGCTACCCACGTGCATACCGTCTCCCCCAAATTTTCTTCCGTGAAGGAAAAAATTGGATGGATACAGCATCCACCCAGCCTACCATGCATATACACTCTCATCAGGCACCACGTGTCCCATCTAGAGGATTGATGATTGTGCTTTATCTGTTGTTCAACCTGCTTTCCCTCTGGTCCCCCACGGTCGTGCGCGGCTACGGTCGCCCAGGCTCCTGTCCGCTACGGCTGCCATCAAATCCCTGCGATGTCCACATGGCACCATCTGACGTATGTATGCACGGCTACCCACGTGCATAGCGTCTCCCCCAAATTTTCTTCCGTGAAGGAAAAAAATTGGATGGATACAGTATCCACCCAGTCTACCGTGCATATACACTCTCATCAGGCACCACGTGTCCCATCTAGAGGATTGATGATTGTGCTTCATCTGCTGTTCACCCTGCTTTGCCTCTGGTCCCCGCGGTCGTGCGCGGCTACGATCGCTCGGGCTCCTGCCTGCTACGGCTGCCATCAAATCCCTGCGACGTCCACACGGCACCATTTGACGTATGTATGCACGGCTACCCACGTGCATACCATCTCCCCCAAATTTTCTTCCGGAAAGGAAAAAAATGGATGGATACAGTATCCACCCAGCCTACCGTGCATATACACTCTCATCAGGCAGTCCCATCTAGAGGATTGATGACTGTGCTTCATTTGCTGTTCACCCTGCTTTGCCTCTGGTCCCCCGCAATCGTGCGCGGCTACGGTCGCCCAGGCTCCTGTCCGCTACGGCTGCCATCAAATCCCTGCGACATCCACACAGGCAACATCTGACATATGTATGCACGGCTACCGACGTGCATATCGTCTCCCCCAAATTTTCTTCCATGAAGGAAAAAAATTGGATGGATACAGTATCCACCCAGCCTACCGTGCATATACACTCTCATCAGGAACCACGTGTCCCATCTAGAGGATTGATGATTGTGCTTCATCTGTTGTTCAACCTGCTTTCCCTCTGGTCCCCTGCAGTCGTGCGCAGCTACGGTCGCCTAGGCTCCTGTCCGCTACGGCTGCCATCAAATCCCTACGACGTCCACATGGCACCATCTGAGTTATGTATGCACAGCTACCCACGTGCATACCGTCTCCCCCAAATTTTCTTCCGTGAAGGAAAAAAATTGGATGGATACAGTATCCACCCAGCCTGCCGTGCATATACACTCTCATTAGGCACCACGTGTCCCATCTAGAGGATTGATGATTGTGCTTCATCTGTTGTTCAACCTGCTTTCCCTCTGGTCCCCCGCAGTCGTGCACGGCTACGGTCGCCCAGGCTCCTGTCCGCTACGGCTGCCATCAAATCCCTGCGACGTCCACATGGCACCATCTGACGTATGTATGCACGGCTACCCACGTGCATACCGTCTCCCCCAAATTTTCTTCCGTGAAGGAAAAAAATTGGATGGATACAGTATCCACCCAACCTACCGTGCATATACACTCTCATCAGGCACCACGTGTCCCATCTAGAGGATTGATGATTGTGCTTCATCTGCTGTTCACCCTGCTTTGCCTCTGGTCCCCCGCGGTCGTGCGCGGCTACGGTCGCTCAGGCTCCTGCCCGCTACGGCTACCATCAAATCCCTGCGACGTCCACACGGCACCATCTGATGTATGTATGCACGGCTACCCACGTGCATACCGTCTCCCCCAAATTTTCTTCCGGGAAGGAAAAAAATGGATGGATACAGTATCCACCTAGCCTACCGTGCATATACACTCTCATCAGGCAGTCCCATCTAGAGGATTGATGATTGTGCTTCATCTGCTGTTCACCCTGCTTTGCCTCTGGTCCCCTCGCGGTCGTGCGCGGCTACGGTCTCCCAGGCTCCTATCTGCTATGGCTGCCATCAAATCCCTACGACATCCACACGGCACCATCTGACATATGTATGCACGGCTACCGACGTGCATATCGTCTCCCCCAAATTTTCTTCCATGAAGGAAAAAAATTGGATGGATACATTATCCACCCAGCCTACCGTGCATATACACTCTCATCAGGAACCACGTGTCCCATCTAGAGGATTGATGATTGTGCTTCATCTATTGTTCACCCTGCTTTGCCTCTGGTCCCCTCGTAGTTGTGCGCTGGCTACGGTCGCCCAGGCTCCTGTCCGCTATGGCTACCATCAAATCCCTACGACGTCCACACGGCAACATCTGACGTATGTATGCACGGCTACCCACGTGCATACCGTCTCCCCAAATTTTCTTCCATGAAGGAAAAAAATTGGATGGATACAGTATCCACCCAGCCTACCATGCATATACACTCTCATCAGGCACCACTTGTCCCATCTAGCAGATTGATGATTGTACTTCATCTGTTGTTCACCCTGCTTTGCCTCTAGTCCCCCGCGGTCGTGCGCGGCTACGGTCGCCTAGGCTCCTGTCCGCTACATGGCCCCTTTGGTAATCCTCACTTGCCAGCAACCACTCCACTCCAATATAATCTACCTGGTCAGCAATAAACATAAATCAATGTAATTGGAGACTACTTCAGGGATCACCTTGGATTTGTAGTCGCAAGGCCGGGCACCTTCCTATGGCCCCTTCGCTACAACCCCCGTGGCCTCTCTTTGCTGGAGGCTCCCTTTACCCAAGAGGAAATCAAAGAAACAATCCACTCTATGTCGGGAATCAAAGCGCTAAGCCCAGATAGTTTCGTAGGGGTGTTCTTCAAAACCTGCTAGGAAACCATCAAAGTTGATGTCACAACGGCCATCAATAGTCTTTTTGACATGAACTGACAAGGTTTTGACGTGCTCAATTCGGTGATTATTATCCTTCTCCCTAAGAAACTAGATGCCAAGCACGTCATGGATTACAGACCAATAAATCTCATGAACACCTTTGCCAAACTCTTCCCCAAGCTCCTCGCAAATAGTCTAGCACCGTTACTAGACTCCTTGGTTTATAAATGCCAAAGCACATCATCAATAAAAGAAGCATACATGATAATTTTATATATGTTCATAACACCGCAAGAAGACTGCACAAGACAAAGACACCAGCCCTTTTTTGAAACTAGACATCCAGTAAGTATTCAACACCGTTAACTAGAGCTATCTACTAGAGGTTTTGAGGCACTCGATTTTGGGCTTCATTGGCGCGAATGGGTATCCATTCTGTTCCCTACGACAACCTCTAGAGTGTGGCTCAATGGTAAACTAGGACCAAAGTTCAACCACACAAGAGAGGTGCGACAAGGTGACCCACTTTCGCCCTTGCTTTTCATCTTAGCAATGGGCCTGGTGCAGGGACTGTTTGACATCGCCATTGGTCAAAATGTCCTCATGGAGCTGCCTCTAGCGGCAAAATGGAGGACGTCCATGTACACCAATGACATGACAATCTTAAAAAGCCCAAAAAAGGACATGGAGGTCAGTAAAATTATTCTTGGAGCCCTTGGTAAGGCGTTGGGCCTACGCATAAACATGGACAAAAGCTCCATCCATCCAATCAAATGCAAAAACATTGACCTTGATCATGTGCTCTTGACTTTCTTAGGAACCAGGGGCACATTCCACTACTGATATCTTGGACTGCAGCTGCACACCAAGCCGCTCCAAAAGGTCCATGTGCAGCCTCTCATAGAATGCTTCAACCAAAGACTCCTAGTCTGGAAGGGAAAGTTGCTAAACAAAGCTAGATGCCTAATGCTGGTCACTTCAGTACTCTCGTCCATGCCTACATGCCACCTTACTGTTTTCCCATTAGCCACCTAGACCAAGAAGTAGATCAATAAAATCCTGACGGTCTATTCTTTGGAAGGGAGAGGAGAATGCAAATGGGGGACATTGCCTATTCAATTGGCCAACAGTGTCCAAACCAAAGGAGTTTCATGGCCTAGGCATGTCTGACCTAGACAAAGTCAGGAGAGCGTTGTGTTTACGATGGCTATGGCAAGACTAGGTGGATGGCTAGCTCCAAGCCCTAGGCCAGGTCTGACTTCCCTTGCAAGTCGACTAATAGATTACTATTCAATGCCTCAACCATTGTCACAATTGGAAATAGAATAAAATCACAATTCTAGCATCACAGCTAGCTTGATGGAGAAGCCCCCAAAAACCTAGCACCACATCTCTTTGAGCTAGTCAGAAGGAAGAATAGATCAGTCCAATAGGAACTTCACAACAAGTGGATTCGCTTTCTCAAAGACAAGATCATGGCGTCCACCCACGTGGAAGAATTTGGATCCCTAGAGTAGAATATAGAGCATCCAGTTGCAACTGGAGGTGCAAGACTTCATTGCACAAAAATGGACTCTCAATGGAATATACTCTACCTGATTGGCATATTACATCTAGTTCCACGAGAGCTTTAGGAGATTTGGGCAAGACCTTATATGGAAAGCACATTCGGAGAACAAATGCAGATTATTCACAAGGATCCTGTTAGATATATGGGCCAAGGGGTACCTACACTGCCCATATATGTGACCACCGCCAGGCTATCGGCCTAGGAGCCACCAAGGAGGAGGCCCGCAAGGGCTGACGCGATTGACCAACGTGGATATCATGGCAGACCAAGGCAGACGTATCTAGACAATAGCTAGAATCAGTCTATTGCAGCATATCATGTAACAAACTAGGAACTCAATTTGTTAGCCCAATCACCCTCACTATAACCCTACCTCTCCTTCCTATATAAAGGAGAGTAGGGACCTTAGGCTCAGGATCGACATGATTCACTGTTCCAATCTACCTCGTAGCTAGGAGCAATAGCCCATGTAATTGAGTATATGAATACAAGAGCAGCAGCACCACTAGAGCAGGGTTTAGCGCGCTACCATGCCCCAAACTAGTATAAATCCTTGTCTCGTGTGCTACCATCTGGATCTGTCTACATGGTCACATTGCTAGGCATGGCCGAAGCTAAATAATCTAACAGTTGGCACGCTAGGTAGGGGCCTTTCGTGTTCAGACTAATCTTGTGTTTCAGATGATTATTGTCTTCAACTTCAGCGACAAACCAAAAGAGGAGCAGCCAGGCAAAAAGATCACCTTCTACAAGCTCGACTTCATCGCCGACCAATTCGGGGACCTATGCCTCTAGGAGCTAGAACCAACAAAGGAAGGAGAATAGTCCCTCTAGATCTGTGCTTTCACCACTGGGCTGGTAGAGGCTTGTGGACATAGGACCAGACACCCTTGCAAGGTACCTCAAGCGTTACACCCATTTTTCATCGAGGATAGGCAAGAAGGTGAGCTGGTACCCACTTTCCATGTCAGCAAAACCATGGATCTCAACTCCACTTCAGATCCGATACCAATACCTCGTTGTCCTGCTTCCCAATCTTTGACAAGATTGAGGCGGACAACGACAACCTATAGCGAGATACTCTTGCAGGCTATGGTGGAAACCACCGAACCTCCCACGGAAGAAACACCAGCCATAAGAACCGACAAACCGAGATGACATCGATGACACCCCCGATCAGTAAGATTGGTGGGACGATGTCGATGTATCTCGACTCATTGACCCAGAGGCTTTCTGTTGCTTCCTCTATAGCTATGACCAACTACTCGAGGACATAGATTCCGATGGCGATGATAATGAGGTCATCTCACATGTATCGGGCACTAACACCAAACCATTGTCGGATGAGCAGCCAAAACTCGGATAGTCCTCTATGATGAAAGGGTGAAGCCTTTCCCCAGCTGGAAAAGGAAGTGGGGTAGCGTGGCCGATCATTCGAGCACTGACCTCGCCTCAAGGAAGCTCCTAATACCTACCCTATGCCTACAACCCAACGACCAATGGCTGTGAGGAAGAGGGGATATGTTATCATCCCTCCTTTGTCAAGAAGGGAACCCCCGTTAGGCAAGAAATCACAAAATAGAAATGTTTGAGGGAAGGACACGTGTTACCATGGGCGCCCCCCGAGCTGAGTAAGGCCGAAAGCTCTATGAGCTGGCCTACATGCAACGCTAAGTGACTGCACCAGTCGTCTCGTCATGCTCTCACCCACCCAAGAGCTTCGATCAATCTCAACTCATCAGCCATTCAGAATTAGAAACCCAAAGCCAAACGGCCCTTCCATCAGCAACATGAGGCCTCATCTAGATAAAAGAGATGACGAAGGGCTACAAGGAGGGAGGCAATGGCATTATTTCTCTCAACTTCAAACCTAATGCTGACCCTTGCTCCCGAAGACATGATCTGGCGATAGGAACTCATTGAGCACTAGAACATCAGCCGACAACCATCAGTTATGTTTATTTCACCCCTGCTTTTTCACATTCTGTGAGAAATCTACATGTATCCATCTAATGTGAATGTATACTAACACCTCCCGGGCACCTCGAGGAAGGTATTCCCGAATCACTCGGGGGCTGGCTATATCAGAACGACCTAGTCACAAATATCTATAGCTACTATGATTGGATGGTTACACTAACCTGCCATCACAATCAGAGACTGTAGGAATGGTCCTACGGACTTGCACACTCACCTCTTTTTTCCTTTCACCGATCAAAGTCTTATAGGTCTTGAAATGGTATAAGCGACTTAACAAGACTTTGGGTGGACTCCAGCAAGACGTTTCAGTTCTAGTCGGATAATCACAAGGTCATTAGTCAAAGACTTAAACCAAGCATCAAATGCTAAAGACAAAGAGAGATGAAAGATGAAAAAAGTGTGAAGGCTATGTGAAACATAAATTTGCTCCGAATGACATCGTTCTGCTCCCGAACACATTGGGACCACCACCCCAAATGCCGATTAGACACAAGGCTAAGGCTCAACGTGTCAGTGGCATTACCCACAATTGAGTTCGGACTAGCCCTAACTCAATCTTTGCCACCAGTGAAAGCTCTACACTCCTAAAACTCGGGAAGCCATTCCCTCAGAACAACCGAGCAAAGCTTTGGTTCGGCATGACAAAACAACCAAGTGCCCTAACCCAAAAACATCATACAAGATATTAAGGGGCCTCAAAATTAATGTTGGCACAGCTACGCTAACTGACCAGTATGCCACCCAAGGAATGACTATGACTAGTCAAATGGCGTTCGAACAGAATACTCAAGGGCTATGTGCACATGATGATACTCATCACAGAACCAAAGGACGGTCCACAAATGACCTACCCTACTTGAATGGTAATATGCCCATGGGCCCATGTCGATTATTGTGTGGCTTCAACTCTCGGTTGCGTCATGCGGACCCACCCAAGCGTTCGGGGGCTACTACCACACATAATCACAATGTATAGAGGACTCAACTTGCAAAAACACTAGGAAACTATAGGGTCCGAGCTTTATTACACCTTCTTTTTACAAAGAGGTACATAATCTATTTCTAAAAGAGGGCATCCTTGATGATCCGCTCCACATCAATGACGAAGGCAATCGCCTCAGCATTACCACTAAACTTGGGAATCAACCACCCGATGTCAATGTCCTCGGCAATCTTCTCTCAGCCTTTGGGAACTCAGGCATCACCCCTCATAGATTGACCCTATCATGGAGCCAAAGATGAGCTATGGTCAAAGCTCCCATTAGCCCATGATGAACGCCATGAGCCACCACCTCCCTAATCCATGTCGGGAGATAGTGGAGCCAATCGGGAATGCTCGTCCCCACCGGTGATACCAACATGACGGCGGCAACCACCGCATCATGAAGCGCCTAGTAGCGCTCACCACTAGACTATGCCAGAGTAGTGGAGGAACGTGCCTAGGCGACTGCATCATTTTGTCCATGGGCAGCCTCCGCCAACTATCGGCCAGATCCTCATTGGACTACCACCGCCCTACCACCTCGGCCTACGTGGTGACTAGTTGCCCCTTAACGTCTGTAAAGAAAAGGGGTGGAATCAGAGTTGCCCCCATCAAGATGTAGATTAGACACTAGCAAGCTCTGCCTGGGTTGCCACCACCGCATCCTTGGCCTCATTGACCTCTCTGTTTGTGGCATCAAGTGTCGCCCTGGTGACTATGATATACTCCCTCAGCCGTCTCTCCTCATGAGTGACATCATGAAGGGCCTCACGCATCATGTTAGCCTTCTACACTATGGCAAGCACACCTCCCTTGCCACCGCCTCGCCTCAATGGAAGTTACAACGATGATGGAGCATCCTCATCAAGGAGAGGCCTTGGAGCAGGACATGCCATCGAGATTGCACTGCAATAGATGACTTGCTCAGATCGCCTCCTTTCTCGACAAGTTCAAGGGGTAGAACTGCACTCATAGTAGGTGTAAGTGGTAGTGACTCATTCATTATTGACCCTGCCCCTACTAGAGTCAGGGGGTATTTGGGAGGGTTGTTAGTCTAACCCTAAAACCTCTAACACTTGGTGTCACCTAAATCTCCTAATGCTAGGATGAGCTCGAAGTACCTTATTTTAGCGGATGTGTGCCCCGTTGTGGGAAACTGGAAAACTAGTTGGCCCATGGCTATAACCAAAGTATGAGCTCCTAGAATATGGAAAAAGAGTTTTATGACATGCCCCTGCTGGTCAGGCTCTATCCTGCCGCCCCTATTCATCAGGACACAAACATTCACTCGTTCTACCTGTTACCAGCTTGAAGAGTAATATGCGCACCTACCCATAGCTGCTCACGTGTTTGTTACTCGCCCATAATAATGCCTGTCTCAAGATGCTATTGTATTGGTCTTAAGGCTCTGAGACAATGACCTCGCTAACGAGATCCTAACATATGGGTATGTGAAGCCTCAAGTCCAATGGTTCCCAAACAATGAATACCCCTAGACCGACCCCTCTAGGATCGCTCGAGGGCTCAGGGGCTATACCCATTAGGTATGCTTGCACACACCCTCTAAGAAGAAATCCAGCCGAGCCTGACTCTACCATGACCTCCGCTTGGGGCTCGGGGGCTTGCCTAAGCCCTAAGACTCCAGAACATCCACCTAGGGGAGGCCGGTCTAAGCCGACACAACCTGACATGCAGAGTGCTAGAACAGAGCAGTCAGACAATGCCCAAGTCTTGTTCGGCTCCACAACACCGCCATGGTCCACAACGCGTTGCTGCAAGACCCTCCTGGACACTGGTGCACGTAGACCATATACTAGTTCCCCCAAACTGCCATGTACCTAACCTATCTCATTATATAAGGGATAAGGTTAGACCTAGGAGGGGGAGAAGGGGATGAGACAAATCATTTGATTGCATTCCATTCCTTGGCCTCCGCTCAGCACCGAGAGCAATGCAACCAATGGAGGGGCACCGAGAGCTCCTCCACCGTCAGCAAGGCAACTTTAGGATTAGCACCAAGCTAACCCCTACCAAATCTCTCTACAACCCTATGTGTAACCCCCTGATTTTGGGTGCTTTTGAGTATAAGGATAATCAGCTGCTGGACATATTGCACTGATTGGCCCGAACCAGGATAAATCATTGCATCCTCTTTGTGATTCTTTTGTTCTTGAGTCCACCCAAGCCACCAGAGACCTATACTCTAACACCGACTCGAACAACATGATTGCCATGGTTCCAATCCCCATGACAGCTAGCGCACCTAGGTAGGAGGTAGCGTCAAGTGCAATTATGGCTCTACGGTGGCTAGAGCCACCTGCCTCGATGCTAGAGCAGGCGGCACCACCCTAGACAGCGGTGTTTGCTTCCCTAGTGAGTTCTCCATCATGACTGGCACCTTTGCTCTAGGCCTAGGTCCTCAACTTTGGGAGCCTGGCCTACGTCGCCGACTGCTATGGCGAGCTTCATCCACTCCATGGGGCTACGTCGGCCGACAGTGAGCCTATGGCTCACCCCTCTGCTAGGACTTCTAGGAACAAATCTCGAGGTCCTAGCCCAATAGATCCAACATGGTTTGGGCCCAAACCCACCATGTCGGACCGCCACTAGATGTTCTACATGCTGGTTAATGTCCACCACTAGATCACCACTGGTGAGGTGCTCCCACCGCCTGACCACTTCTGGTACTACCTATGGCAGAACCATCTAACCTAATGCTCTCTCAAGAGTACTTGTCTTCCATTGGACACTGAGTACTCAAGCGAGGACACTAAACCATGCCGTCCTATCGAACACACCCCGAGGGAGAACTCAAAACTCCACATTTTTCCATCAGGATCATAAATGAGAGTATAAAGCTTACAACATCTTTAGCCCTTTCTTACATTGCTTAATACAATAGCGGAATTAAACATGTGATCAAGGTTTCAGTGGAAAAGAAAGTTATTTAATGTTATGGAAAGGCATTAATATAGTAACCATTTATATACAAGATATGCTAGCAGATTTTTACACCTTTTCTTATAAAACCTTTAGTGAGGGTTATAAACAACACTATGACTATTGCATGAAAGGAATCCTCTCTGAGCCCACCAGGAGCTTTCCACACACGAGAGTCATCTAGCATCCACCTGTCACCTACAATAGGGCGAAATAAAACCCTGAGTACTCGATTGTACTCAGCAAAACTTACCCGACAGGAGAAAAATAAAGACTCTAAGGATATGCAAGGCTTATTTGGCTTGCTAGTTTTTGCCTTTGCAGGAAGCATTACTAGTGGTGCATCCTTATGTTCCAAGTTTTAGCAGTTGTTTTTAGTTACTTAGCTCATCATTCTAGGTACGCGCCTATGCTACTTTCAAGCATGTGGAATAAGCAATCAGAACCATTTTATCACCTTCCAGTTCTTACTATGGTGCTAGACCATAGTCAAGTTGTACCGTCTCACGCAAACTGTGATTCGCGAACCAATGCATCCCAGTTAGGTACCCCAAAACACACACCTCACTTATACCCTAGGCACAAACGAGACCAACCATTCCACTCCTATCGAGAGGTCCAGGTTCTCATCCAAACTTGGACTCCAAGCCCCCACACTTGAGAACCAGTCTTAGTATGGTGCTTAGACCTCCACCTTTCTCCAACTCCAATTAGTAGGTCGAGAAAGAGCCGAAACCCATGACAAGAGCGTAACAAGTCTTCCCGCTCCCATAAACAAGTATGTGCTCAGACTAATAAGTCTGTGACCAGACTACCATCCACAGCAACGGATGGTCCTCAATCAATACAGGCAGAACAAATGCAACCCCAACCTCGCTCGAATGCCTAACCAAGTCCAGATCCAAAGTACCATTCCAGTCCGATCTCCAATTATCATCCTGATATATATATATTCCATGTGATAATAATAAGATAATAACAACAATAATATATTTCCTATCTCTTGCGAGTGATAGGTAATCACTCGACATCTACTGGAATCCTTAAGCATAGCAATCTGCACGATCCTGACATACTAGTAGGACTCCTAGTATTATATATATATATATATATATATATATATATATATATATATATATATATGCAAGTGGGTTTCATTCAACTCTTAAAACTTAATGCACAAACATAAGATAAAGTATAGAATAATAGGGGTTGTGCACCGGGGCTTACTTGGGTAAGATATAACCAAAAGTTAGCATTCCATCATGGCAACACGATCACCAAGGCACCATCTTTTCTGCTACTCCAAATGACTCTGGAATCCGTCTTTGTTCCTATTATATACGTGGATGCAACGTAGAGGCGTAATTAATCAACGACAACTGATACTCTTAAAAATATGATTACCCCTCACAAGCTAACGAGCTAGCTCTAATGACTAATGTACTAGGCTACGTATCCATGTTGTCGAGTAAGGCGTCGTTTCCAAGAAAATGTTCTAGTTTTAAAATCCCAGGGTGTTTTGGCATTTTATCGATTAAACTTATATATATATTTGAACTAGAACTCATTTAGCTACCTTAGCAAATTGATCATTGTGGAGCTACAAAAATTACCTGTGAGCACCTAATAATGTTAGGAGTTTACTATGAAAGTTTTAGAGCCAACACTATCATGACTTTATCACAACAATTCCTACAAGTTTATATTTTAACAATATTAAGCACCTAAAATTAATTAGATCACTCTTGAAAATACTTATGAAGCTATGTGAACCAATTATACTAGTAGATAGATCATGATTTTAGGAACCTAACAAATTTTGTTTCATAATTTTTGGTTAACTACACAAATTTATATTGAATTTACAAGTTTACCTTAAAAACTAAATTAGAAAACACTTTAGAAAAAAGAAAAGGGCCGGTGGCCATCGATTCGGCCTAGTAGCCCAGCGCGGGCGCAGCCGCGTGTGCATCGCAATGACCCAACGCGGCCCAAGGCCGAGAAGCCTACGCTCGACAATGGTTTTGTAGAGAAGCCCCCATGCTTCGAGGTAATAGTATGATTACCATGTGTACTGTTCCTATCGGCGGTGGCTTTGCGACCAACCCCTTGGTTGTTTTTGTCCTCACCACGGGTAGGTCCCTAGAATCTTTGCGCTTGCTAGCATGGTGGCCGACAGCATAGGGCAGCTACAATGAGCAACCTAGGCTCACTAAGATGGGAGTAAGTGATCGACCACCATCTACGGCTAAACGTGCACTGGCTAGGTGGCGATTAGGGGCTCGGGATGTACTAACACGAGCTACAGCGGCGAGCGGTTATCCACAGCAGTGGCACGGCCATTTTGAAGACCTAAAGCGCTAATGGAGGGGTAGAGATGGTGGGGAAGCATTAGGATCTCACCGAGGACCATGCTACGGTGATAGTTGAAACCAGGGAGTGCCTAGGTGATCTAGCCACACGTGCCCAAACCACGCGGCGAACGCTCTGAGCGCGGCACCGATGGGTCACCACACCATCGTCGAGCATCCTGGCCAAAGTAGCACGAGCACCAGATGGAGGGAGTCGAGGCAAGCTCATGGTTATGAGCAATTGAACTGCTACCACTCCTACATGCCTTACCTCCCAACCTACCAGTTCAGCGGTGGGGAGAAACCAAATTCGACCATAATAGACAACGACTAGACTCAGTGTAAATGGGGCACCTAGCTAATTCCCTCTGCTACTCACTGATGCGAGGAATTGGACTAGGAAGCCTTGGCTGGTGATTAAGAAAGGGGAAGGGAGAGTGGTGCACTGCCACTGCCATGTCGTGGGAAGTGGCCCCGGTAGAGGTGGCCCAGCCATGACCCGATGAGGCAGGTAGCGTGGGGATATGACCACACGAGTGAGGGGTAGGTGGCGTGTCGGTTAGCACTTCGATGGAGCCATTGAAGGTGTGCCTACATGGGGCCATGCACATGCAGCAGCATGGCATCATGATGCAGTAGACTATGTACGACATCTAGCTCAGGCTTGGTAGGTGGGTTGTGCGGCTAGGAACAAATGCTACAGTGGCTCGGTGAGTCGGAGGGCATGGGATAGCGCCATGAGCATCAGCGCAGATTGAGACAAGGAGGGCAGTGGGTGGGGTAGCCATGCAGCAGGGTGGCAGCGGCCCCCGAGGGGCGAGTGCCGAGGCCATCGGCCAGGAATAGGCATCAGCAGACGAAGGTGGCCAAGCTACGGACCATGCCGTAGCCAGGCCGAGGGCGACCACCATCATCCTGCCCATGCATGTGCATGGCCAGAGGCAGCCATAGCATGTACCGAACATGGTGACCACTCACTCCTAGCTGAACAGGCAGACACGTGCTAAGCACGAATTTTGAAGCATCAAAACCAACCGTTTAGAGCCCGGTTGAGATTAAAACAAGAGTTCAAGATTCTAGTAGCCACTAAGGGCTTCTCGTCCAAGCAACGAGCATGGCCGGAGAGTGAGCATCGAGGGAGATAGAGAGGTGCCAACATGAGCTCATCGCGCTGAATGCCAGTGCACGACCGAAGCCTGAAATAAGATTGACAGTGCATTCTAACAAAGTTAGTGCAATTTCTGCGATGCCTCGACAACTCCAACTCATCCGTGGACTTCACCATGCTAAAGTACTCACATAGAGGCAACACTATGAAATCATGGAGCTAGTGCTTAAGTGTTTTAGCTAGAATTTAATTGCCAAAATAGCATCATCTACAATCCTTTTCAGACTTAGAGAAGGAAAGGGTTTAGTTAGAACTAAACAACCACTAACACTTTTGCCACAATTTTTAAAATGTCTAAACCTTATCAATTTCAACCAACAAGCATTTCACACAATAGTCCACGCTTCATACCAACACATAGGAGCAAAACATTTAAGCACCTTTTAACTATTCTACTCAATATAATTCACCAAAAATGGCATTTGAACATAAGTTCAATTTCTTGTCAATTCAACAAAAAGTTCTAGTTTAGTTCCAGATTTGATGTTTTGGGCTTTCAAAAATACTATTGAACAACATCTATTCACCAGAACAAAAGTTGCATTTTTATCTACTAAACTTGTAGTTTAAATCTTATCTAAATACTAAATACAAGTTATATTTTATCTTTGTTTATAAAAATTGCTTTCCAGTATTAAGCCATTCACTATTCATTTCGCTAGAATTACTATCAGGCATTTTCAAGCACTTTCTTCATGCTTTTTCCAAAACAAACCCTAAACAACCTTTGTTCACAGGATTATTCAAAAGTTTTTAAGCCTAAGACAAGTGGATCGGTAACACTTAATTGGTTCCTTTATTCACGAAGCAAGTCACACACTAAAAAATGTATTCATAGGGATTTATTAGGCCTTGACCTCTGAGCTAACGAAGGCGGTAACACCAGGGGTGTTACAACCTCCCCCTTAAAAGAATCTAATCCCAAGATTCAGAGTAAGAATCAGAAAAGGAAAGCGCAATTACCTTCGTAGATCTAATATTACATGGGAGATTACATGACTCCAAAGACTAAACCACTCGAGGATTTTAGAGATACATAGTTAAGAACAAACCTAATACAACCAAAAGCTTAATCCAAAAGTCAGGCTAGACTGGGGACAATGGAGAAACAACAAGAAAATGATCACCCAAAACATGGCGTATGTCCAACAGATCCAGAAACACGAGGGTTAGAAATCGATCATCGTGAACCCTAAGTCCTAAACTAACCAGAGGTGGACTTCAACTTCTTTAGGGCTGAAGCTGCTGAGCACTATGAGAGCCTCGTGGTGCAGCAGGGTGCTAAGTGCCCAAACGGAGAGGGCTGAACAAAATTAGCACCACACTTTGTTTCAAACCAAGTGTGTGATCAAGGAACACTCTTGCCATGTGATCATAGATGGAGGAAAGCTGCAACAACTTGGCAAGTGCTGAAATGGTGGAGAAGCTTTCATTGAGCACAATATCACACCCGCAGCCTTACTACATTCAGTGGCTTAACAACAGCGGCAAGGTGGAGGTAACACGATTGGTAAGGGTAGAGTTTGCCATTGGTTCTTATCATGATTCCATTGACTGCGATGTTGTGCCTATGCAAGCATGCTCTATGTTGTTAGGTAGACCATGGTAGTTTGATAAAAGATTCCTTGCACTTTGGTAAAACAAATCAATACTCTTTTGTGCATAATGACAAGAAGATTGTGTTGCACCCCATGTCCCTTGAGGCTATTCTAAGAGATGAACTTGCTAGAGCTAGCAAACTTAAGAATCAAGCTATTGCTAGTGAAAATCATATTGTCGCTAATGAACTTGAGAAACATAAGAAGAAGTCTAGCAAATCTGTTCATCATAATAAAAATGAGATCAAGCTAAAAGGCTCTTGTTACTTTGCCATGAAATCTGATTTGGATGAGATTGATACTTGCAATACTATATGCTATGCTTTGGTTTGCAAAGAAACTTTGTTTTCACTTGAGGATACTCCTATTTCTTTGCCTCCTACTGTCACTAACCTTTTGCAGGAGTACGCCGATGTTTTCCCAAAGGAGGTACCACCGGGACTACCACCAATTCAGGGAATTGAGCACCAGATTGACCTCATTCCTGGGGCATCCTTGCCAAATCGTGCTCCTTATAGGACCAACCCAGAGGAAACTAAAGAGATACAGCGCCAAGTGCAAGAATTGCTTGACAAAGGTTATGTGCGTGAGTCTCTTAGCCCTTGCGCTATTCCCATACTTTTAGTTCCTAAGAAAGATGGATCCTGGCGCATGTGTGTGGATTGTAGAGCGATTAATAATATCATAATTTGATATCGTCATCCAATTCCTAGGCTAGATGATATGATTGATGAATTGAGCGGCTCAATTGTGTTCTCTAAAATTGATTTGCGTAGTGGTTACAACCAAGATTCGCATGAAGTTAGGAGATGAATGGAAAACAACATTTAAAACCAAGTTCGGTCTATATGAGTGGTTAGTCATGCCTTTTGGCCTCACTAATGCACCCAGCACTTTCATGAGATTAATGAATGAAGTTTTACGTGCTTTCATTGGTAGATTTGTTGTGGTATACTTTGATGACATTCTGATATATAGCAAAACTTTGGAGGAACATCTTGATCATTTACAGTGCTATTTTTGATGCTTTACATAATGCTTAATTATTTGGTAATCTTGAGAAGTGCACATTTTGCACAGATTGAGTCTCTTTCCTTGGCTATGTTGTGACCCCGCAGGGTATTGAAGTTGATCAAGCCAAGGTCGAGGCAATTCATAGCTAGCCAGTTCCCACTACAATCACACAAATAAGAAGTTTTCTAGGACTTGCGGGGTTCTATTGCCGCTTTGTGAGGGACTTTAGCACCCTTGCAGCCCCACTACATGAGCTCACTAAGAAGGGTGTGGCATTCACTTGGGCTGCAGCACACAGGAATGCATTCGACACGCTAAAAGATAAGTTAACACACGCACCTTTACTCCAACTTCCTGATTTCAACAAAACCTTTGGGCTTGAATGTGATGCTAGTGGAATTGGGTTGGGTGGTGTGCTGTTACAAGAGGGAAAACCTGTGGCGTATTTTAGTGAAAAGTTGAGTGGCCCTAGTTTGAACTATTCGACTTATGATAAGGAATTGCTTGCTCTAGTTCAGACTTTGGAAACATGGCAGCATTATTTATGGCCCAAAGAGTTTGTCATACATTCTGATCATGAATCTTTGAAACACATCCGTAGTCAAGCAAAACTGAACCGTAGACATGCTAAGTGGGTTGAATTCATCAAGTCCTTTCCTTATGTCATCAAACACAAAAAGGGAAGGAAAATATAATTGTTGATGCTTTGTCTAGACGTTACACCATGCTTTCACAACTTGACTTTAAAATCTTTGGTTTGGAAACTATTAAGGAACAATATGCACATGACAATGATTTCAAAGATGTATTGCTAAATTGCCAAGAGGGAAAAACATGGAACAGATTCGTCCTAACCGATGGGTTTGTCTTTAGAGCTAACAAGCTATGCATTCCAGCTAGCTCTATGCGTTTGTTGTTGTTGCAGGAAGCACATGAGGAGGATTCATAGGACATTTTGGTGTGAAAAAGACAGAGGACATCCTTGCTGGTCATTTCTTTTGGCCCAAGATGAGGAGAGACGTGGAGAGGTTCGTTGCTCGCTGCACAACATGCCAGAAAGCTAAGTCACGCCTTAATCCTTATGGTTTATACATGCTTCTTCCTGTTCCAAGTGCACTGTGGGAAGATATTTCAATGGACTTTGTTTTAGGACTGCCTAGAACAAAGAAGGGGAGGGATAGTGTGTTTGTTGTTGTGGACAGATTTTCTAAAATGGCACATTTCATACCATGTCATAAGAGCGATGATGCTACACATGTTGCTGATTTGTTCTTTCGTGAGATTGTTCGATTGCACGGTGTGCCTAACATCATTATTTCTGATCGGGATGCAAAATTTCTTAGTCATTTTTGGAGAACTTTGTGGGCTAAGCTAGGGACTAAGCTTTTATTTTCCACTACTTGTGATCCCCAAAATGATGGACAAACTGAGGTTGTCAATAGAACATTATCTACTTTGCTTAGGGCTATTTTGAAAAAGAACATAAAAATGTGGGAAGAGTGCTTGCCTCATGTTGAGTTTGCTTATAGTCGTTCACAGCATTCTACCACTAAGAAAAGCCCTTTTGAGATTGTTTATGGGTTTGTGCCACATGCTCCTATTGATTTGTTACCTCTTCTGACCTCGGAGCAAGTGAACTTTGATGCTAAACAACGTGCTAAACTAATCTTAAAATTGCATGAAACCACTAAAGAGACAATAGAGTGCATGAATGCGAAGTATAAACTAGCTGGTAGCAAAGGGAAGAAACATGTCATTTTTGAACCAGGTGATCTAGTTTGGCTCCATTTGAGAAAAGATAGGTTCCCTGATTTGCGAAAGTCTAAGTTGTTGCCTAGAGCCGATGGTCCTTTTAAAGTGTTAGAAAGGATTATGATCATGCATACAAACTTGAGCTACCTGCAGCTTTTGGGGTTAGCCCCACATTTAACATTGCATATTTGAAGCCATATTTGGGAGAAGAGGATGAACTAGAGTCGAGGACGACTCAAATGCAAGAAGGGGAGGATGATGAGGACATCCCTTCCATTGATACAACCACACCTGCTGCACAACAAGGTCCGATGATAAGAGCTCGAGCACGACAACTTAATTATCAGGTAAAGTCATTCCTCGCTGTTCATACAAACTCGTCTTAGAATTGGATGCTACTAAATCATGGTGATGATTGTCTTATTCTTAGGAATGTTGGTCAAGACCCCATTGCCTCATGTTTAGACCCCATGATGAGGATGGAGCAGCTGAACAAGTGGGAATCATCATTAATGGGGCGCTCAGCTCATCTCAAGATAGCAGGAAACACTCCATCAAAAGTACCATAACTCCTTGATACGAGATCCAATGAAGCTAGTTTTTGACTTGTTGGAAAGAGCGCATGGTCCTCTTTCAGATGGGTCCAACCCCACTATCAGAATCTACCGAAGCTGTGCGCAGCAAGCAAAAGGAAGCATAGACCTATAGCTTGGGCCTGGGCCTTGTACTGACTACAGCCCATTGAGGGACGCCCAGATTAGGGTTTCCCACTCCCCCTTGTGCTCTCCTCCTTATAAATAGAACCAGCAGCCATCAGAATGAGGGTGGGTTTTGTTTAGATGCAAGATAGCTACTACTTCTTCCTTGTAAACGCATGTGTCGACTAGACCACCCGATTTGCTTATTTCAAGACCCCAACTTGTGATTCAGATTCAGCCTTTGGCTTAAATCCGTGAGTTATTTGCTTGTTCATCTTGTTCTTGCTTGTTCTTGGTTGCTTGTAGGTTCATGGTGTTCTTGGCATGGCAAGAACATCACAATTGGAGCCGGTGTACCTGTTGCTAAGGCGCAACAACCTTGTGGTCGTTGTAGTCGGACAGCCAATGTCGAATCCACCCCAAATTGAGTTTATCCACACTCACCAAAAGATCAAGAACAACCCCTTGTCCCATCACTAAGGATATGCAAGGCTTATTTGGCTTGCTAGTTTTTGCCTTTGCAGGAAGCATTATTAGTGGTGCATCCTTATGTTCCAAGTTTTAGCAGTTGTTTTTAGTTACTTAGCTAATCATTCTAGGTAAGCGCCTATGCTACTTTCAAGCATATGGATAAGCAATTAGAACCATTTTATCACCTTCTAGTTCTTACTATGGTGCTAGACTGAAATGACCTGATTGCCGCGAAGGGAAATCCACAGAGTCGAAGTGTATTATGACCGTTGTAGATCATATTACCCAAATTCTAGTCAAATACCACATCCATACAACGATAATATCAGAGTACAAATAGTGCTGGAATTATATAATTTATTACATCGCCGCATTGGTGGAATCAAAAGTAGCATTCATTCAGAACAACTTGAAGATAAGATCACCAAACTCGAGCATAGGAACGAAACCCTCAACCGTCAAACTCCTCAGAGCTATAATCCTCAGCAGAACCTGTGTGCCAAAATTTATCAGTACGATTTGTACTGGCCACTCCCACCCTATGAGCATTGCTTTGTGGAAATTGGATGCAAGTTGGATATAATCAAAAGGAACCTATAAGGCTAGGGTTTCCTATGTATTAGCATATCAAGAGTTTTTAATAATAGTTGGTCAAGTTTTTAACACCATTCCCACACCCATTCAACCCCATTCCCATCTAGAGCCAGGTTTCGATCCTAGGATTGATATACCACCATCTCCATATCATCACCATACCATCGCTCAGTCGATAGGCCAACTCCCTCTCGGCACTGTCTCAAGGCCCGTAGGCCCTGGCTATGACCGACACTCTCTCACGGGGGAAGAAGAGGACTCATCTCACTATCTCGTTTAAGCGAAACCCAGGAAAGGTCCATAGCCGACAAGTCAGCACATGTATCGATCGATCAACCATACACTCTGCAGAGGTTTCACATAACCACAAGATCTACCTTCTTCGCTGACCGTCGTCAACTAGGCTGATTCCTAGCCGCTTGCTAGCCTAGGATAATGCCACTCTACCATTTAGCCCTAGTACACCCCAAGTTTAGTCTAGGGTGGCTAAAACTGTGAGTCATGAGCCTGGGTCCATAAGGTCTCCATGAAGTCTTAGAAGGGTGTGGGGGAATCCTCCACGCCCTATACCTCCTTACACTATCCATTATCAACCTAGCAGTAGTGGCAATATCCTACCAAGTAGTCCGGCCGTCCCGCACCATATAGGACGAAGTGGTACGTAAGGCTTCCCGGTGAATCTGAGTACTAGTAAGTCCTTAGGGATGACCAAGCTAGAATGTCTCCATCAGGGTTTCCATTTACCGTGCAACCACAGCACCTCCATCCTAGGCTCCTCCCATCACAGGTTCACACCCAGGACCACCTTGTATACCATTTACCCACCATAGGTATCCATTTCTAGGGGTGCCCAGGTAGCACCCCATGGCAAGACTTGCCCCAGGCTCGTCGTATACTCCAACTTGGTCGACACAACCCTCACCCTCCATGCACCCAAGTCACACACGCAGCACTCTCCCCATAGTCCAAATAACACCAGTTTCCACCACGCATCAATATAGTACAAGCGTAGTAGAAGTATACGCAATGAAATATAGCAGCAAGCGTGTGTCTAGCCTAATAGCAGGGTAAGCAGGGGTAAGGTTGCGTCAAGGTAAAGGCCTTCAAGAAAGCATACTACTATGCAAGTCCTATCATAGTGTGATTGTAACAATAAAGTAAAGCAATAGCAGCTCTATATTAGCCATGCGTAATAGGTGCTACGAGATTGGGTGGGATGTGGCACCTTTAGTGAAGTCGTCTCCATACTCCTCATGGTACTCTCGGTCCTTGTCAGTCTGGTCCTCCTCCGAGTCTGCAAACGATCGCATTATAGTCGCGTTAGCGACGTCTATAGAATAGCACAAAAAGCAATGAAAATTCAAAAGAGCCAAATGCACTCAAACATGGGTTCATTGCGTAGAGCTCGATTTTAGATGAATTTTGGTCCTGATCTTGTATTTTTCTAAGTTCGTATGAATTAGTTATGAATTTCTGAAGTTTCAATCATTTCTGAAAATGGGAAAAGGTTGAATTAATATCGTGCTGACACGTGTCACGCTCCTGTTGGTCCACGTGGCATGCTGACATCAGTATGACATCAGCATGATGTCATTGTCTCGGTTCTAGGTACTGACAGGTGGGGGTCCTACTGACGTCATCTTGATATCAGCATGACGTCATCATCGTTACTAGTTCCGACAGGTGGGACCGAGAGCTCTTGGGTTACTGACATGTGGGTCCAGGCAAAGTCAATGTCAAGTCAATAGGTGAGTCAATGGTCAACGGATCATAGTCACTGACAAGTGGGTCTGCTATCGTCAGCAGCTGATGTCACCATGACATCATCATGATGTCACCTCGGCTGTGTTGTTACTAACAGGTGGGACCCGTGTGATGTCGTCATGACGTTAGCATGACATCACTTACTGACAAGTGGGTCTAGAGTCTCTATGTCGCTGACATGTGGGTCCAGTCAATTGGTCAACATTGACCGATCAATGGTCAACACAAACTGGGTCCAAACTAGGCCGGTTGGGCCTAGATACGGGCTGGGCTTTGGCCCACCACGTGGCATGCTATGGCATTGCCACGTTGTAGCCAAGGGCCTCCACTAGGCTTTGGTCCATAGATCCGCCCACACCGTGTGGCTCACGGTGGACTGGTGTTCACGGTCCATGGACCGTAGGCTGGGTCTTCAGTGGACTGAGTCTATCCTTCTTCCCTTTGGCCTGGTCCACGTGCACCGGGTGCATGTGTGTGTGGCCAGCAAGGGAATTCCTCTACTTCCTTCCTCGGTGTGCTCCCGCTGGTGGTGAGCTCACCGGCGAGCTCCCACAGCGGCGCTGGCGTTCAATTGAGGTGGGGAAAAGCATCACCAGGCCTCAGCGAGTATGGTGGTGGGGTCAAGGTGGCGGCTAGGGCTTCCTAGGGCTTTGGCCATGGTGGTCAGCGGCTTGGCGTGGTGGTGCTCATCGGTGGGGCATCTAGGGGCAGTTCTAGGGGTCTTGGTGCCCCATTTTCTTTCAGACGGATAGCGGGAAGCAGGATGTAGCATTGATGACGACCATAGGGCATGGTGGAGTCCGCACGCGTTGGTGGTGCATGGTGGAGCTCCGGCCGAGGTCTGGTGCTCGTGGCAAAGGCGCTGCGGCCGGCTAACGGTATCTTGGTCTACGCGGCTATCCTCCAGGCATGACGGCGGTGCTCTACGGCTGCGTCCTAGTCCAGCGAGGCGGCCGGGTGCGCATGCGGTGGTGGCGCCATGACGGCGGCATTGTGAGCGCGGCAAGCGCATGCACTGCTATGGCGTCCATGGGCTAGGAGAAGGTCTCAGCAAAGGAACTCACCGAGTGGTTCTGGCGGTGTTCGGTGGTGGTGCGGTGGCGAGGCGCTGCCTAGTGGTGGAAGCTGTGTTGTTGGGGTAGGCACTCAGGGTAGTGCTCTGGGCTCCGGTGATCGATGTCTCTGAGCTCCTGCTCGCCTCCCTCTTCTGAACTTCCTTCTCAGCCATCTTCTCGCGGAGTGGTGCAGGCAGTTGGGCCACCAAACAGCGGTGGTGGGCTGAGGAATCCCTAGGGCACTCTGGGCGTTGCTTTATAGCCCTGAGGTCCGAGCTTCACCCGTGGCAGATGGGGCGGACGATAGGCGATGCGCTGATTGCATCAGACGGTATCGCGTGCGTGGGTAGTTGGCGCAGGGGTTGCATGGGTGCGGCACCAAAGGAACAGGGCTAGGTGATTCGCATGACCCTAGGCCCACGCCTGTCGCATTGGTCAGAACTCAGTCGGGAGGAGATGCCGGCGTGGGGAGGAAGAAGGCACTGTGCCGGGAGTGGCTGATGCATGGGGTCCGGGTGGCAGCGGCAGCAGGTGGGGTAGACTGGGCGCGCGGGCGTGAGGGGCGTGCTGGGCTGGCTTGCTAGGCCGGTCATTCGGTCGCGCGAGTTGGGCTGGCCTGCGCGTGATGCAGGGCTGGTTTGCGGGCCGAGCAGGCCGAGCCGGCTAGTGAGGCTTTCTTCTTTTCTTTTCTTTTTCTGTTTTACTTTTCTTCTTCTTTGTTTGAATTCAAATTTGATTTGGAGTTTGAATTCAAATCTAGTGTACCTTATTCATTGGATTTTTAGATATGAGCCCCACAACACTCTTTTATATATATTAGGAACTTTATTTAGCTATTTTGTCTAACAAAAATAGTGGTAGTTTTATTATACAACAATAGAAATGGTTTTCGTTTTAAGCATTTATTCTTTGGTTTGATTAATAATTACTTTGTGGTTTATTACTTTAAAGAAGTTGTAAAGCAATTGGAAATCCAAATCACAATTTGAGTTGACAATGTATGCATTACTTTATTTGTTAGAATTTAAATAAACATGATTAACAAATGACATGCTATGCTCATGAAATTGTCTAGTTGGGTTACAACTAATGAAAAAACTAGGGTTGGCTCCTTCAGTTGTCACTCAACATTGCATGGGGTAAGAAACAAAAATTTTGTAGTTGTGATTTTTGGTGTGTGGATTTTTGGGTTGTTACATAGACCATAGTCAAGTTGTACCATCTCACGGAAACTGTGATTCACGAACCAATGCATCCTAGCTAGGTACCCCGAAACACACGCCTCGCTTATACCCTAGGCACAAACGAGACCAACCCATTCCACTCCTATCGAGAGGTCCAGGTCCTCGTCCAAACTTAGACTCCAAGCCCCCACACTTGAGACCCGGTCTCAGTATGGTGCTTAGACCTCCACCTTTCCCCAACTCCAATTAGTAGGTCTAGAAAGAGCCGGAACCCACTGACAAGAGCATAACAAGTCTTCCCGCTCCCATAAACAAGTATGTGCTCAGAATAATAAGTCTGTGACTAGACTACCATCCACAGCAATGGATGGTCCTCAACTAGCATAGGCAAAACAAATGCAACCCTAACCTTGCTCGAATGCCTAACCAAGTCCAGATCCAAAGTACCATTCCGCCCGATCTCCAATTATCATCCTGATATATATATTCCATGTGATAATAATAAGATAATAACAACAATAATATCTTTCCTATCTCTTGCGAGTGATAGGTAATCACTCGACTTCTACTGGAATCCTTAAGCATAGCAATCTGCACGATCGTGACATACTAGTAGGACTCCTAGGATTATATATATATATATGCAAGTGGGTTTCATTCAACTCTTAAAACTTAATGCACAAACATAAGATAAAGTACAGAATAATAGGGGTTGTGCACCGAGGCTTACTTGGGTAAGATATAACCAAAAGTTAGCATTCCATCATGGCAACATGATCACCAAGGCACCATCTTTTCTGCTACTCCAAATGACTCTGGAATCTGTCTTTGTTCCTATTATATACATGGATGCAACGCAGAGGCGTAATTAATCAACGGCAACTGATACTCTTAAAAATATGATTACCCCTCACAAGCTAACAAGCTAGCTCTAACGACCAATGTACTAGGCTACGTATCCATGTTGTTCGAGTAAGGCGTCGTTTCCTAGAAAATGTTCTAGTTTTAAAATCCCTGGGTGTTTTGGCATTTTATCGATTAAACATATATATATATATATATATTTGAACTAGAACTCATTTAGCTACCTTAGCAAATTGATCATTGTGGAGCTACAAAAATTACCATGAGCACCTAATAATGTTAGGAGTTTACTGTGAAAGTTTTAGAGCCAACACTATCATGACTTTATCACAACAATTCCTACAAGTTTATATTCTAACAATATTAAGCACCTAAAATTAATTAGATCACTCTTGAAAATACTTATGAAGCTATGTGAACCAATTATACTAGTAGATAGATCATGATTTTAGGAACCTAACAAATTTTGTTTCATAATTTTTGGTTAACTACATAAATTTATATTGAATTTACAAGTTTTCCTTAAAAACTAAATTAGAAAACGCTTTAGAAAAAAGAAAAGGGCCGGTGGCCATCGATTCGGCCTAGTAGCCCAGCGCGGGCGCAGTCGCGTGTGCATCACAATGGCCCAACGCGACCCAAGGCCAGGGAGCCTACGCTTGACAATGGTTTTGCAGAGAAGCCCCCAAGCTTCGAGGTAATAGTATGATTACCATGTGTATTGTTCCTATCAGGCGGTGGCTTTGCGACCAACCCCTTGGTTGTTTTTGTCCTCACCACGGGCAGGTCCCTAGAATCTTCGCGCTTGCTAGCGCGGTGGTCGACAGCATAGGGCAGCTACAACGAGCAACCTAGGCTCACTAAGATGGGAGTAAGGGGTCGACCACCATCTACTGGCTAAACGTGCACGGCTAGGTGGCGGTTAGGGGCTCAGGGGATGTACTAACACGAGCTGCAGCGGCGAGCGGTTATCCATAGCAGCGGCGTGGCCATTTTGAAGACCTAAAGCGCTAATGGAGGGGTAGAGATGGCGGGGAAGCATTAGGATCTCACCGAGGACCATGCTACAGTGACAGTTGAAACTGGGGAGTGCCTAGGTGATGTATCCACACAGTGCCCAAACCACGCGGCGGTGCTCTAAGCGCGGCACCGATGCTGTCACCACACCATCATCGAGCATCCTGGCCAAAGTAGCACGAGCACCAGATGGAGGGAGTCAAGGCAAGCTCATGGTTATAAGCAATTGAACTGCTACCACTCCTACATGCCTTACCTCCCAACCTACCAGGTTCGGCGGCGCACATGATAGGCGACGGGGAGAAACCAAATTCAACCATAATAGACAACGACTAGACTCAGTGTAAATGGGGCACCTAGCTAATTCCCTCTGCTACTCATTGATGTGAGGAATTGGACTAGGAAGCCTTGGCTAGGTGATTAAGAAAGGGGAAGGTTGAGTGGTGCACTTGCCACCGCCATGTCACGGGAAGTGGCCCAGGCAGAGGTGGCCCGGCCATGACCCGACAAGGCAGGCAGCACAGGGATATGACCGCACAAGTGAGGGGTAGGTGGCATGTCGGTTAGCACTTCGACAGAGCCATTGAAGGTGTGCCTACATGGGGCCATGCGCATGCAGCAGCATGGCATCACGATGTAGTAGACTACGTACGACATCGAGCTCAGGCTTGGTAGGTGGGTTGTGCGGCTAGGAACAAATGCTACAGCGGCCCGGTGAGTCGGAGGGCATGGGATAGCACCATGAGCTTCAGTGCAGATCGAGACAAGGTGGGTAGTGGGTGGGGTAGCCATGCAAGCAGGGTGGCAGCAGCACCCGAGGGGCGAAGTGTCGAGGCCATCGGCTAGGAATAGGCGTCGCAGACGAAGGTGGCCAAGCTACAGCCATGCCAGTAGCCAGGCCGAGGGCGACCACCATCAGCCTGCCCATGCATGTGCATGGCCAGAGGCAGCCATAGCATGCACCGAACATGGTGACCACACACTCCTAGCTGAACAGGCAGACACGTGCTAAGCACGAATTTTGAAGCATCAAAACCAACCGTTTAGAGCCCGGTTGAGATTAAAACAAGAGTTCAAGATTCTAGTAGCCACTAAGGGCTTCTCATCCAAGCAACGAGCATGGCCGGAGAGTGAGCATCGAGGGAGATAGAGAGGTGCCAACATGAGCTCATCGCGCTGAACGCCAGTGCACGACCGAAGCCTAAAATAAGATTGACAGCGCATTCTAACAAAGTTAGTGCAATTTCTGTGACGCCACGACAACTCCAACTCATCCGTGGACTTCACCATGCTAAAGTACTCACATAGAGGTAACACTATGAAATCATGGAGCTAGTGCTTAAGTGTTTTAGCTAGAATTTAGTTGCCAAAATAGCATCGTCTACAATCCTTTTTAGACTTAGAGAAGGAAAGGGTTCAATTAGAACTAAACAACCACTAACACTTTTGCCACAATTTTTAAAATGTCTAAACCTTATCAATTTCAACCAGCAAGCATTTCACACAATAGTCCACGCTTCATACCAACACATAGGAGCAAAACATTTAAGCACCTTTTAACTATTCTGCTCAATATAATTCACAAAAAATGGCATTTGAACATAAGTTCAATTTCTTGTCAATTCAACGAAAAGTTCTAGTTTAGATTCCAGATTCGATGTTTTGGGCTTTCAAAAATACTATTGAACAACATCTATTCACCAAAACAAAAGTTGCATTTTTATCTACTAAACTTGTAGTTTAAATCTTATCTAAATACTAAATACAAGTTATATTTTATCTTTGTTTATAAAAATTGCTTTCCAGTATTAAGCCATTCACTATTCATTCAGCTAGAATTACTATCAGGCATTTTCAAGCACTTTCTTCATGCTTTTTCCAAAACAAACCCTAAACAACCTTTGTTCACAAGATTATTCAAAAGTTTTTAATCCTAAGACAAGTGGATCGGTAACACTTAATTGGTTCCTTTATTCACAAAGCGAGTCACACACTAAAAAATGTATTCACAGGGATTTATTAGGCCTTGACCTCTGAGCTAACGAAGGTGGTAACACCAGTGGTGTTACAACCTCCCCCTTAAAAGAATCTCATCCCAAGATTCAGAGTAAGAATCAGAAAAGGAAAGCACAATTACCTTCGTAGATCTAATATTACATGGGAGATTACATGACTCCAAAGACTAAACCACTCGAGGATTTTAGAGATACACAGTTAAGAACAAACCTAATACAACCAAAAGCTTAATCCAAAAGTCAGGCTAGATGGGGACAATGGAGAAACAACAAGAAAATGATCATCCAAAACATGGCGTATGTCCAACAGATCCTAGAAACACGAGGGTTAGAAATTGATCATCGTGAACCCTAAGACCTAAACTAACCAGAGGTGGACTTGAACTTCTTTGGCGAAAACTAGATCCATTGTTCTTCTTAGATTACACAATCACCTCTGACTGGTGACCCTAGTTCTATGAACGATGGCAGGATCACATATTTCTGCCTCCAACTGCTTCTTCACCGACTTGGTTGCTTCCCGTGCTACTCCAACCCGAGCACTGACGAAGAGGATCTACTCTACAAGCTCTGATTCTGATTCGAGGGGGATGGAGATGGAGGGGAGCAAGAGCATCTTATAGTGGGTGGATGGAGGTGGTGGTGCAGCGCACCAGGAAGTGGAGGCAGCATGGAAGGGAGACATTGGCGGTTCACGAAGCGGGAGGAAAATTTCAACTATGGCGCGCTCCTTGCACGAGCTCGAATGGAGGGAGGATAAGGAAGAGGGGAGGGGATTCACTCAATAGGGAGGCGTGTGTGTAGCCATGTCCCCAAAAAAGAAAAAAGAGAGGGGAAGGGGAGGTTTGGTAGGGGAGCAAGGGTGGGGATCGAGTGCTGACTGGGTATCAGAGAAAAAAGGGAAACGCACAGTGCACGAGGATGGCGAGTGTGGCATGATGCCACAACCATGCGAGAATAGGGTGCTAGTGTGCCTAGTACTAACAGCGCTAGCAGGGCACATGGTGACAGTAACCTAATGTGTGTAGCGTGGTCAAACCAGACATAGGAACAACGTCAATTCAAGCGTTTCAATCACACCTGGCTACTCGAGTACTAACTTTTCCTTTTTGTTCTTCTTTTTCTGTCCCTTCCTTAACTATAGTATGCACCAGTCCTTCATATGAACTGAGATCAAGACATACATACTTCCTCCAAAACCACGTTCTCTCGGTTACTTTGAAGGATCACCATTTCACCAACCCGTTGTGCATTTCCCGTTTGAACGCTAGAATATTTTCTAAGGAGAATAATTTATAGTAAAAATGGTACAATTGTGTAACTTGGCAAAGGCGCTAGTCAACAACCTTGATACCAGCACGTGCCGAGCAGCATCACCATGTGGCAGCTCTTCCACCGGAGCCCTCAGTTTTGACGGGGCACCATAAGCTATTAACTAGGGACTTTACCAACTTACACGCAGTGAATGCAATGGGGTCATCGACCATGAAATCAGAGGAGTATTGTAAGGGGAGATTCAGGTGGCAAGGGTTCCTTTCACAACCAAGAACAAGGAAATCAAATCTCACGATGGATTTAATTTTAAGAAGACTCAAGTGTTCAGTTGGGACATCCACAATTAGTTGATACAGCGTCCTCTGTTATCCAATCCTGACTGTTCAGCTTGCATCAGAATGGTAGCTTCTCTCATAACCACTGGACGTCATCTCGAAAACCCTAAGCAAGTCTAATGGGGCCTAAGGGTAAATTGACGTATCAAACACAATGGAATAAACAACATGCACATTCCAAACGCCTTTATACTAGTACAACGTGCAGGCTCTTACTCTCCCACTCTTGACACCTTGCCTACCTCCTACGACCAAACGATCTTAATAACCATGGATGAATACAATGGAAAGATTATAATACTAGAGGACAGTGATGAAAGGCACTACTGACTACAGTTACATCTCCCCTTGGACAACTAATCTACTTCATCGGACCACATAGCTCCACTCCTAGGCTCGGTGGTTTCTTCTAGTACCTAGCTATGGATCTACCTCCTCCCTCGATAGTGGCTAAGTGAGGGGAAGCAAGGGCTCTCCTTCTGACACCTCGAGGGTGGGGGCGCTAGAGGTACTACAACACTGGTTCTCCAGTCTTTCCGGTGGGTGGACAGGGATTCCCTCCAAGATCAAGGGATCATGCCTTTCAGCAGCAAGCATCCTATGCTTAGCCCTGGTGACAAGGTAAACCTCCTCCAGATGATGGGCAAGCTGATCTTTGGCCTCCTTTAGGGCTTTCGACATGGCAGTTTCATGACTCTTTGTGGTTACCACACTGGCACATACTTCGGTGAGCTGCACCTGAAGCATCCGGGAGAAGATCTTGGCTTCCTCAGCTCATCGAAGACACTTCCTCAACTCTGAGGCTTGCCGGTCATACTGCTCATCCAGAGCAAGCAAGTACATTGCCAAGTGCACCACGATAGCACTGTTTTCTTATGCGTCCCACCCTTGCAAAGCTTCCATGCGAGCTCTCCATACCTATCTATTCTTTTCCAAATTTGAAAAGAACCTCATGGGGGTACGAGCAATGCATTGTTCATAGATTTGGCAAGGATGCCACAAGGCTTTGCGGTCATAACTTGATAGGTGTCGATGAAGTGAAACCTGATTGCGGTCACATTCTAGGCTTTAGTGATATCAGGAAACTCTTCACTCTTACCAATATAGACGGTGACCTCACATTGCTCAGTGCCATGCTTCTCATACTCACAGCCCTCCTACTTGGGACTGCTTACATCAAAAATTGGAAACAAGAACGCGGGAACTCGAAGCTTCTAAGATTGTATCATCAAGGAACCAATCAATCAATACAATTACTTTTTCGGCTTCACGCCAACCCTTGGAGTTGGAGTACTATAGATCTCGATGAGTTCTTCAACAAGCAAGGCTACATCGATCCAGTCGACCTCTGGCTTGTCTATGAGTACCATCATGGCTTATACTTTTATTTGTAAGGATGCAACGGTCCAGCCAACCTCTTATGAGCTTTAGTATGAGTTAGTTATCGATCTATATCATTATTTGTAAGGCTGCATCGGCTAATTGATCTCTTACGAATCATAATATAGATCAAAGTTATTGATCTTGTGTTAAATAACTTGTTGTTTAATACAATATCACCAGTTACCGAATCGGCTAAGATTAGTAAGATTTTTCTTGCTATTTTTAGTTGATTCACCAGTTATTGATCTTATTATAATTAATATTCTATTAATCATAACAAATCATCTGATTGAGATAGAGATAGATCGGCATCATATCATCATAATGGGTCATCTTCTAGTCTAGCCACACTATGAATCTCATAATTGATGACTTAATTCTGCTAGATCGGCCATTTTATCTCTATTCCTATCAAGCATAGTATGCATTCAGAGACATGTTTCGATCTTGGATAAACTCGTTAGTTAATGATATCTAATCTAATGACACTACCATAGCTGCATCGATCTGGTCGAACCTCACTGGTAAGACTTTAGATTAGAGATTATCAATTAGTGGTTTTGTTCGTGATCAAGATATGTACTCTGTTTGTTTTCTATGCATGCATCGGCTGTTTTAGCCGATTTGCCTGTGCCTTCACAGATATGGCACGCTTTCGTGAACCTATTGACACATAGTCGGTTTTTATGGGTTTTTTGGTTTTAGATTATTGTCATCATCATAGCTGCATTGACCCGGTCAAACCTCACTGTTGATGGTAATAAATTAGATCTAGGCAATTTGTAGATCTGTTTATATTAAACAGTCAATTGTTTGCATGGTATATCCCTTTTTCACCGAATTCATTGGCTTTGCACCACATATTGACTAAATCTAATCTAGCCAATGATATATCTTTGACGCGTACATATTAATAACTCAAGGGAAAGGATCATTAAGACTTGGTGCATTGTATTCATTATTATAAATCAATCATGACCCACGAGCATCACAGTCCTTAACAGTCGATTTCTTCTCGTATTAGCTATTTAGTCGATTTTCGTTTGGCTGCTCCTGAAGTAGCACACTTGGAACTGTCTTGGCAAAACTAGCATGTTCTACCCTAAATTACTGATAAACTTTCTCTCCTTGTCAATTGTAGGTCAAATTGACTGGCATGCCTTCGGGGTTTGTAGGATCGACTGGTCCTGTGTTGAAGCCAAACAGATCTTCAGGATTGTTTTGGCTTGCTACGTGTCCTCTACGTGTCTCCCATGTTTTCGCATAGACACAGGTTCTGGCATGCTCGATGGGACCCCACAATCATCATGATAGCTCACAACAACAGGGACATTCTTATGGTGCCTTATGAAGACTTACCTAATGAGGATAAGGACGTCATTAGTAAAGCTATAGAAGAATTTTAGAACAAATGTTTGTCCTATACCAAGACACATGACAATAAAGTTGTTCAGAAATATCCACTACCAAGAGTTTTGATGCATGGGTTGTCAGATATAGACGAAGCTAATGATAGGCGTTTCTTCGTAGATGCTGTAAACAAATCTATTCATGATGCCATGTTGAACCATAATACTGCTTTCTTGAACACATTCCACAATACCATGAAGGAGGTGTTCATGGACATCCAATTGATTAGATTGGAATAGCTTACTACAACATTTCACATTCATTGACTCAGGGGACTAATCAAGCTGGTACTAGCCATCAAGAGGTGCACTAGATAGCAATGATGATGCCTAGGCAGTTTAGAGCTCATCTGAGCAAGTTTGGGGTACTACTACTAATCAAATATAGTATAATCCTAGATCATTAGTGCAGCATGTCCAACAGCCGACGGGGCAAGTTCAAAGTCAAATGGTTAATTTTGGCACATCAGGCCAAATACCATCATCGACTCAAAAAAATAGCGCCATTAGTTCAAAGGATTCATAGAGATACTGATCCTAATGTTTACAATCAGAGACTTCAAGCAGCAAATTAGCAAAGGACCTAATAGATAGAGATCCCACAATGATATCATTATGGCATAAATTATAATACCCTTCATATGATTCCAAATCTAGGGTATCAAGGTACCTGAAATTTTAATCTATAGATGGGTCAGTAATTCCCAAGAAATCCAGATTCAAATGCTGATGAGTTGTTGCTCAGAGTAACCAAAATGATGAAGAATCAATTCGGTTTAACACCAAAAGGGCAGACCTTTTTGTACAAACGTCGATATCTAGAGTGGTATGATTTGGTTGCTCTTCCTATAAATTACAAGCTTCCAGAATTTGCTAAGTTCGCTAGCCAAGATAGTATGAGCACAATAGAACATGTCAGTTGATATCTTTCTCAATTGAGTGAAGCATCCATTGAAGAAGCTCATCAAGAGAAAAGAAGATCACAAATTTGACGACTATAAGGCAAAGAACTAATGAATCGGGTGCTGAGTTTCTTCAGAGGTTCTGAGAAACAAGAAATTTGTGCTTTTCATTGAATCTGACTGATCATCAGCTAACTGCTTTGGCTGTTCAAGGAATGTTGCCAGCATGGAAAGAGAAACTGCTTGGGCAAGAATTTGATAATTTAGGTCAGTTGGCTCAATAGGTGGCAGCACTTAATAGCCAATTCCAGAATATGCGCTAGAGATACCCGATTCCAGAAAAATGCCGCAATTGCTTGAAGCTTATAATCTATATTCAGTTAATGATGATGAGGATGATGAAGAAGAGGAAATTGCTATGGCTAAATGGAATTGGGGTAAGAAGACAATGATTGTGCAAAATATTTTGGGGAAAGGAGTTGAAGAAAGTTATGATTTCGACGTCACAAAATTAGACAATCTCTTTGATTTATTGCTTGAGAGAGGACAGATCAAATTACCTACCAATCACGTTATGTTACATCCTAATCAGTTGAAGAATAAGAGGTTCTATAAATTTCATAATGCTACTTCTCATTCTACTACTGAGTGTAGAATTTTCCGACAACATATACAGAGGGCCATTCAGCAAGGAAAGCTTAAATTTGATGCACCTTGAAAGATGAAAGTTGATCAGAATATGGTTGATGCTAAGTTGCTCAGAGGGAGGACTAAAGTCCTAATATCAACTAGGGCAAAGGAAACTAGAAAAGTCAATCCAGAGATGTAAATATCGGCTAATGAATATAGAGAAGTTAAGAGGCAGTCATGACCAACAGAAGAGCCGATATGAGCAGGGAGAGATGTTAAGAAATGGGGCAACAAGGCCGCTGTGTTATGTCTCGAATTTTATTGAATAAATGGCAACGATAGAAGGAAAAGTTTTGCCAGTGTTGGTTGGAAGAAAAGGAATACCAACGTCAATAAGAAGAGGAGAGGTATGAAAGAAAACAAGTTGAATCACATTAGAATTGTCCTTTCTTCAGACATTGTTGGAATGAAGGTTTGAAAATGCCTACTAGAAATAATTGCCCAGAGTGTAGTGAACAATATTGGAAGTTTAGGCAATCTCAAGCCAACTATGAGTCTATCCATGCTTGAAATGTGTATCATCATAATAATATGGATTAGCGCTTAAAAAATAGAAGTGTTCATGATCAGCTTGGGAAACAAGTTGTTGATCAAAACTGAGCTGATTATGAAGAAGAAGGTGATGGGGAAGAGTGTGTTTAGGAGGAAGGGCAATGGTGTCTAGGAGGTTTGATGAGAAGTCAGAAAAGAAGGGTACAATGCTTAAGGAATAGAGAGCTAGAACAGGCTAAAAAATCTGATAAACCTTAGGTGTGACGTGATAAACAAATAGTCGATAGGGGTCAACCATCAACTAATATTCAAATGGCTTTTCTTTTATTGTCAGAATTTAGAGCTCTAGCGGATCAAGAAGTTTATTCCAATCTTGATGAATCAGAATATGAGGAGATAGTTGCCAAGTTGATAGTTATACAGCAAGCTATATTTGATAAGCCAGTCAAGCATCGACACTTAAAGGCTTTATATATAAAAGATTTTGTTGATGAGAAGCCGATGAGCAAAATGTTGGTGGATGGTGGTGCGTCTGTTAATCTTATGCCTTACACTACTTTTCAGCAAGCTTGGCAAGGGAACATGAGATTTGATTCAGACTGACATGATGCTTAAGGATTTTGGGGGTAATGCATCCAAGACTAGGGGGCAATAAACTGTTGAATTGACAATTGGAAGTAAGACTTTACTCACTACATTCTTTGTCATTGATGGAAAGGGTTCATATAGTTTGCTCCTTGGTCATGATTGGATTCATGCAAATTGTTGTGTACCATCGACTATGCATCAATGCTTGATTCGGTGGCATGGAGATGATGTTGAGCTGGTTCATGCTGATGATTCTGTGAGTATAGCAACAGCTGATCCAATGTATTGGGAACTAGAAGATTTCAAGTGTTTTTCTAGCAAACTATGGGAAGGAGGCTTCATTAAGATCAATGATGAATGCTAACAACCGATACAAGCAGTCGACTCTGAGAGTTTATTTTAATGGATAATCCAATAGATGGTATATATGGTAAACTAGGACATGGCTTTACATTAGTCGATGAATTAGAGGAGATAGATATTGGTTCTAGGAGATAGGCCTAGGCTGACATATGTAAGTGCTAAGTTAGATCGTTAGTATAAGAAATTGTTGATAGATTTATTAAAGGAATTTAAAGATTGTTTTCGCTTGGGAATATTATGAGATGCCTAGTCTAGATCAATCGATTGTTGAACATCGGTTGCCAATCAAACCTAGATATCGGCCATTTAAACAAGCTCTGAGGAGATTTAACCCAAATGTTCTTGATGATATAAAAAAGGAGACTAAAAGATTACTAGAAGCAAAATTTATCTGACCGTACCGTTATGCAGAATGGATATCAAGTGTTGTCCCTATGTATAAGAAAAATGGGAAGTTAACGAGTTTGCATTGATTTCAGAGATCTGAAAAGGGCTACACCCATGGATGGTTATCCGATGCCAATAGCCAATATGTTGGTAGATGCAGCAGTTGGGCACAAGGTTATTAGGTTTTTGGATGGCAATGCAGGATATAATAAAATTTTTATGGCTGAGGAAGACATAGCAAAAACAGCTTTTAGGTGCCCTAGCATAATTGTCTTATTTGAATGGGTTGTGATGACCTTTGGTTTAAAGAATGCTGGTGCAACTTATCAGAGGGCAATGAATTATATTTTTCATAAGTTGATCGGCAGGATTGTTGAAATCTACATTGATGATGTGATGGTAAAATCCAAAGGGTACAAAGAACATCTAGCTAATTTGCAGAGAGACTTTGAAGTGCACAAGATAACATGGTTTAAAGATGAATCCTAATAAGTGTGCCTTTGGAGTATCAGCTGGACAATTTTTGGGTTTTATGGTCCACGAGAGAGGAATTGAAATTGGTCAAAAAAGTATGAAAGCAATTGATGAGGCAGTGCCCCTGACTACTAAAATAGAGTTACAATCTTTGTTTGGCAAGATTTATTTTATCAGAAGGTTTGTTTCAAATTTGTCAGAGAGGGTTCTACCATTTTCTCCTTTATTAAAGTTGGAAAATGATCAAGAATTTAAATGGGGTGACGTGCAACAAAGGGCATTTGAGGAAATAAAATAATATATGAAGGGTCCACCTATGTTGGTCCCTCCTCAGTAGGGTAAACCTTTTAAATTATGCATATCGGCCGGTAGCCAAACAATTGGATCGGCATTAATGCAAGAGTTTGAAGGAAAAGAACGAGTTGTTTTCTATTTAAGCAGAAGGCTTTTGGATCCAGAAACAAAATATTCTCCTATTACAAAGTTATGCTTATGCTTATATTTGTCTTGCACTATGTTGCGACATTACTTGTTATCGGCTGAGTGTACAGTTGTGTCTAAAGCTGATGTGATCAGACACATATTATCAATGCCAATATTAAATGGAAAAATGGGAAAGTGGATTCTTGTATTATCGGAATTTGTCTTGAGGTACGAATCGGCTAAAGCAGTCAAGGGGCAAGTAATAGCCGATTTTATTACTCAGCATCATAAACCAAGTATTGGTTCTGTAGAACTAATGCCTGGACATTATTCTTTGATGGATCATTATGCAAGCAAGGTGGTGGCATTGGTATTGTTATTGTTTCACCTTGGGGGGCAAGTTTTGAGTTTGCTTTTCCAATTAAACCAATCGCTACCAACAATCAAGCAGAATATGAAGCTATTCTTAAGGGACTTCAACTTCTTCATGAAGTAAAGGCCGAGTCAATTGAAGTGTTTGGAGATTCACGGTTAATTATTAATCAGTTGATCATCCTATATGAGTGTAAAGATGATATCTTGAGGGGATACTATGATGAATGTCAAAGGTTACTCAAGGAGTTTCCTTATATTTCCCTTCAACATATTCCAAGAGCACAGAAACAAGAGGCTAATCGGTTAGCTCAGAGTGCGTTAGGTTATCGAGTATTTCAAGAGATCTTAAGTAGTGAAACCTTGACTAATGAATGGAGAGTTGAAATAGTCGATTACCTTAAGAATCCATCGTAGAAGGTTACTAGGAAACTAAGGTATAAATCAACTAAATATGTTTTGCTAGATAATCAGTGATATTACAAGATAGTCGATGGGGCATTGCTTAAATGCTTAAATCAAGAAGAAGCTAAAGTGTTGATGAGTGAAGTACATGAAGGGATATGTGGAGCTCATCAATCGGCTTATAAGATGAAATGGATTATTCACAGGACTAGATATTTTTGGCCAACAATGCTAGAAGATTGTTTTGAATATTATAAGGGGTGTTAGGATTGTCAATGTTTTGGTAATATTCAGAAATCACCTGCATCGGCTATGAATCCAATAATCAAACCATGGCCGTTTCGAGGTTGGGGAATTGACTTAATTGGCTAGATTTTTCCACCTCTAGTAAAGGACATAAGTTTATATTGGTAGCAACAAATTACTTTACCAAGTGGGTTGAGGCAATTCCTTTGAAGATGGTAACCTCAAAGAATATGATTGATTTTGTCAAGGAACATATTGTGTGTCATTTTGGAATTCCTCAAACTATTACTACTGATCATGAGACAATGTTCACATCAGAAGAGTTCAGAGATTTCGCAGCCAGTATGAGAATTAAGTTATTAAAGTCTTCTCCTTACTATGCTCATGCTAATGACCAAGCAGAGGCGTCCAATCAAATTATGATTAAGTTGATCAAGAAAAGATCGAAGAGCAGCCAAGGAAGTGGTATTTAACGCATAATGAGGCATTATGGGCATATAGGATGGCCTATCATGGATTCGATTAAAGTATCACCTTATGAACTTGTGTATGGTCATAATGCAGTCCTTCCTTGGGAGATTCAAACTGGATCAAGGCGTGTCATGTTGCAAAATGATTTATCAACCGAAGTTTACAAGAATCTTATGATAGATGACTTAGAAGTCTTAAGTTGACATCGGCTGCGTGCTCTTAAGAATATTGAAGCCAATAAGCTAAGGTTTGTGAAGTATTACAATAAGAAGGTCAAGAGCAAACAATTTTCTGAGGGAGACTTGGTCTGGATGGTTGAATTGCTGATCGGGTCAAGAGATAGCAAATTCGGTAAATGGTCACCTAACTGGGAAGGTCCTTATCGGATTAAACGTTGTCTGCCTGGCAATGCTTATATTTTGGAAATGCTAGGAGGAGAAGAGGAGTTTGACAGAGCGATCAATGGGAAGTATCTAAACAAATATTATCCTAGCATTTGGATTAATACTTGATAGCCGATTTGTTCAGTCATCGGCTCTAATAGCCGGTACCAGAAGGGTATTGCCTTTAGTTCAAAAATTAACCTAAAGAAGGAAAAAGCCGACACAATATGTATCGCCTATAGAGCAAAAAACCAACATAGAAACGATTATGGTATACACAAGACATTGCAGAAAGTACATTGAGACAATCATAGAAGAAACAAAGGTTTTATTGATTAGTTTTCCCTAAGTACAAACTAGTCAAAGACATTGTTTATCACATCCTGAGTGGATGTAATGTCCATGATGGCCTCCGCTAGCGTCAACGAAGTCCTTGATTAACTCCTCGCGCTCCTTGGGGCCATTGCCCATCAGGGAAACCGATCTCCATGGTATGCAGCTCATACCTGATCTAGACCTGTGCCGCGGCTAGCGCCACCGATGCGCCATGACGGACACCATTGAGGGTGATCTCCTAGACATGGGCCGGGATGTCATGGTGATGGGCATTGATGAAGGGGCCTCGGCCATTGACGGCTATCGTAGTTGCATTCACCGCCAGTTGGAGGGCTCCTAGCTGCACCATCAGGGTTGGCGATCTTAGAAGCATAGGAGCTATCAAGACAAAGGCAGTGGAAATTGAAATAAGGGTTTTCTTGGAGTTCATCTTACCCCCACCATGGCATCGAACTTGGCCAGCCATGCCAAGTAGCATTGGCTTCTCCTCGGTGGCAAGGAGGGTGGCTTGAGAAGCCTCAAGGCAGCTCTCAAGCTGATCATTCTCTCGAGTTGCCTCGGAGTAACAGTCCTTGGCCTCCCTCCATTCACTGGAGGAAATGCCAGGCATCATCGCCATTGTAGGAGTCGGAGGAATCCGACGATGAGTCTGGCACAGCAGCAGCAGATGCGGTGGTAGAAGGCTCGCTGGCCTTGGCAAGAAGTAGCTAGAGGCTATCATTGTAGGATGAGCCTATAGATGCATTAGTAGATGATTCTTGCTATGGATGGGAGCGTTTCAGTCTTACCTCATGCGACACAGCCGCTGGCCGACCAGGATTTCTTCCTTTAGGAGATCTTGCCACTATGCGCTTACCGTGGTGATCTTCTCCTAGCCATAGATGTTGGCCTAGATCACTGGAAGAAGAAGGCAACCACTACAAGGTTTGTGAAGGCAAAGAAGTGAAGAGAATATCGGCGGTTGCAAGTGTAGATGTGCTTGAAGCCAGAGCCCTTGGCTGGTATTTATATCCATAGAGACAAGATGGTCGATATCTTGGAATATGCAAAGACAAGCCCAATTAATGGAAGAGGGAGCACCGTTCTGCTAGTACCGAAGGGAAAACACGATGATTAATGACTGGGAAGGAATTTGAAAAGTTTTACCATGAGAGCCATTTTTAGATTTAATCGAGTTAGATCGAATCAGGAGTTGAAATTGGCTAATCTAAAATAGCTATTCTACTGAGCCTTGAGGAGACACGCAATAGGCCAGATAATTGTTCTCCTTACAAATTGGGCAAAAAGGGAAGCCACATTCAAATGAAGAGATTGTTTGCTAGCTTCTCCTATTACAAACTAAGAATTAGGGAAACACTTTGTTCAAAATGTCTTCGGCCTGGGAAGCAAGGGCTATGGAGTTGGTAGTGTTGAAGAAGTCTTTGACCAGGCATTCATGGTCCTTAGGATGTTTGGTGGCTGGGAAACCATGAGGAAGAAGTCGAAGCTTGTGACTAGAGTGGGCTTGCGCAATAGCCAATGCCATGGTAGCTCCATGACGAACACCGTGAAGAGCAACTTCTCTGATGTAGTTTGGGACATCGTATAGGTGAACCACCAACACGGCACCCCTGGCATTGACAAATCCTGCCACATAATTTGCAGCTAATCGAAGGCTTTCCAACTAGGGCCGATAGGTCTGAAGGGATTCAAAGAAGGGATAATCAAGATCTTGAAGACAAAACTAAGAGAACAGAGAATTGTGGTAGATATCTCACCCATGATTCTGGCCTCAGCCTTGGCTAGCCTCACTTGAGTGGAGTTGGCCCTATGTTTCGAGATGGTGAGAGCATCCTACAGCATGTTTAGATGAAAGTCCATCCTCCCAAGATCATGGGTTGCATTCTCCTGGTGACGAAGATGCTAGTGCTGGTGGCACAGACTCGTCAAGGGCCTCTTGAGCAGACCTCTTGCCCTTCTCCATGTCTTTGGGCCTATTGGAAAGCAAATTGCACCAAAGACACATAAGGTTTGGGACAAAGTAGGTTGTTTTTGGATCCACAACCATGGACCGTATATATAGCCTAGGAGATAAGAAGATAGACTTCATTAGGCTTATGGAATTGAAGCCAGTTATGAAAATGAATCAACACTCTAGAAATTCAAGGAATGGTTCATGGAAGCACAACGAATTTAGACTTATTGCTTCCTATAATTACAAATATCATGGGATTGATACACAAGGTTTACATTAACTGACATTTGACCCACTAAGACTTCATTAGATTGAAGGGAGTCCAGATCCCCACAAGGTCGAAGGGCATCATGAACCAAGTTATATCAGCACAATGATGGATGTAACATTAGGGGAGAAAGGAGACATGCCTACTAAGAGGATGCCCATATATCCCACCAATTTCTTAGCCTGAGCATTTGATATAACAAACAAGGGGAAGGTGTCCACACATTTGAACCCTCGCAAACACTAGAACAACTCTACGCTAATGGTGAGAAGACTCAAGTGATATCACAAGAATTCTTCTAATCACAATAGCTGATCCTTTTGCTCGATAAGGCGCTAAAATGAGTGACACAATCACCCTATGCACAAGAATTCTTCTAACCACTCAAGACCCTCATAGTAAGGGATTAGACCATGGAGGGTCTAGCAAAGCTGAGGGCACTCGAGGAGGCAAGCAAAAGAGAAATATAACTGAGTTGTTGGGTTGCTCTCGCTATAGTCGGATAGACATTTATAGTCGGTCTTGAAGATTGAGTCCAAGCGCCCATGAAGCAATAGTGCTATCATGAAGCTTTGAAGTGTGGGCTCATAAAGCATGTCAAGGACGTTGGTGAAGGTGACAGATAGTAGACCCTAGATCAAGGTTCTCTACCCATGACTACGGACCCATTGGGGGTACAAACATGGTAATTTTGGAATAAAATTATTTTTATCCAAAATTTAGGGGGCATGTGTTTACACCAAAATTTGGAAAGAAGAACAGTGGGAACTCGAAGCTTCTAAGATTGCATCATCAAGGAACCAATCAATCAATACAATTACTTTTTTCGGCTTCATGCCAACCCTTTGGAGTACTGATTACTATAGATCTCGACGAGTTCTTCAACAAGCAGGGTTGCATCGATCTGGTCGACCTCTGGCTTGTCTGTGAGTACCATCATATCTTATACTTTTGTTTGTAAGGCTGCATCGGTCTAGTCCGACCTCTTATGAGCTTTAGTATGAGTTAGTTATCGATCTGTATCATTATTTGTATTGCTGCATCAGCTGATTGATCTCTTACGAGTCATAATATAGATTAAAGTTATCGATCTTGTGTTAAATAACTTGTTGTTTAATACAATATCACCAGTTACCGAATCGGCTAAGATTAGTAAGATTTTTCTTGCTATTTTTAGTTGATTCACCAGTTATCGATCTTGTTATAATTAATATTTTATTAATCATAACAAATCATCTGATTGAGATAGAGATAGATCGGCATCATATCATCATAATTGGTCGTCTTCTAGTCTAGCAACATTATGAATCTCATAATTGATTACTTAATTCTACTAGATCGGCCGTTTTATCTCTATTCCTATCAAGCATAGTATGCATTCAAAGACATGTTTCGATCTTGTATAAACTCGCTAGTTAATGAGATCTAATCTAATGACACTACCATAGCTGCATCGATCCGGTCGAGCCTCACTGATAAGACTTTAGATTAGAGATTATCGATTAGTGGTTTTGTTCAGTGATCGAGATATGTACTATGTTTGTTTTCTATGCATGCATCGGCTGTTTTAGCCGATTCGCCTAGTGCCTTCATAGATATGGCATGCTTTCTTGAACCTGTTGACATATATTCGGTTTTATGGGTTTTCTAGTTTTAGATTATTGTCATCATCATAACTGCATCAATCCTATTGAACCTCACTATTCATGGTGATAAATTAGATCTAGACAGTTTGTAGATCTATTTATATTAAACAGTCGATTGTTTGCGGGGTATATCCCTTTTTCACCAAATTCATTAGCTTTGCACCACGTATTGATTAAATCTAATCTAGCCAATGATATATCTTTGACCCATACATATTAATAGCTTATGAAAAAGGATCATTAAGACTGGGTGCATTGTATTCGTTATTATAAATCAATCATGACCCACTGAGCATCACAGTCCTTAACAGTCGATTTCTTCTCAGTATCGGCTATTTAGTCGATTTTTGTTTGGCTGCTCCTAAAGCAGCACACTTGGAACTCTCTGGGCAAAATCAGCATGTTCCACCCTAAATTACTAATAAACTTTCTCTTCTTTCTTGTCAATTGTTGGTCAAATTGATTGGCATGCCTTCGGGGTTCGTAGGATCGACTGGTCCTATGTTGAAGCCAAGTAGATCTCCGGATCATTCTGGCTTGCTCTATGTCCTCAGCGTGTCTCCCACATTATCACAGCCGATAGGGATGATCCTTGACTCTGAGCTTTTGTAGGGTGGCATACAGGATTTTGGGGAAGCCTCTAGTGTTCAAGCAGTAACTGCGAACCCAAGCTCCTACCATTCCGAGTGGGTAGCTACAAGGGAGGGTTGAGCGAAAAGCTTGCTCAAAAGGAAGAGCTAAGTGAGTTGGGATACGGCGGGTGGTGGTACCAATGGCTAGGCTAGGCCCTTTTGTAATGGTAGAGTAGTCAGTGGTCTTGGCATAGTCCATCCTTGGTTCCAGCGTGAGGTCACTACAACAAGTCAGCCGAAAATTTTCATGCGCTCGAGGCGAGCGGTGTCCGAGGCCATAATGACTAGTACGACTGTAGGGCAAAGACCCAATGAGAGCACAAAATGAGTATGGAAGGACATGAGTCATGGTAGGCAGTGAACCATAAGCTAACGCGAAACATGAAGCCATAGTGCAGCAGTAATTTCCTTAGCAAGGACGAGTCAGTCGTGCATAATGCGACATGCGTGACATCTATGAAGGGCGCACCCATAAGCAATACTAGCACGACGACTGAGGCAACACCCATGCAATAGACTTAGGGATCATATATTCTGCGAGAGCCAGTCCATTGGAGAAAGCCCAATTAAACCTATTCTAAATACTTAACCATAGTAATAGGGCTACTTATATATTTTGTAAGCAAACGTCCTAACCTTTTTGCAAAACTAGGTTATCCAATTTGAATTTAGAAAAGGGTTTTGAAGCTTTATCTCCTCATTTATACTCTGATACTAGTTCTGGTAGAACCATCTAATATAATGCTCTCTCAAGAGTACTTGTCTTCCATTGGACATTGAGTACTCAAGCGAGGACACTAAACCATGTTGTTCTATCGAGCACACCCTGAGGGAGACCTTGAAACTCCACATTTTTTCACCAGGATCATAAATGAGAGTATAAACTTACAACATCTTTAGCCCTTTCTTACATTGCTTAATACAATAGTGGAATCAAACAAGTGATCAGGGTTTCAGCAGGAAAAGAAAGTTATTTAATGTTATGGAAAGCATTAATATAGTAGCCATTTATATACAAGATACGCTAGCAAATTTTTACATCTTTTCTTATAAAACCTTTAGTGAGTGTTGACACAAAAATATGGCGATGTGATCAACACACAGCAAGCTAGAAGATTTGAGTAGAATGACACTAGAGATCTGCTTGGCTTCAACATAGAACCAGTCAATTCTGAAAACCCAATGACGTGCCAGTCAATTTGACCTGCAATTGACAAGGAGAGAAAATCTTATCAGTAATTTAATGTGGAACATGTCGGTGTTGCACCAAATAGTTCCAAATGTACGGCTAGATAGCTGATTCAATAAGGCTATCGAACTAAAAGTTGATATCCAACGTATCCATGAAATGAAGATCTTTAAATCAAGGATTATCGGCTAATATTAAACGATGATGATACGAATCAAAATAACCGATGCTCATAGAACATTAGAAAGCAACATCGTCTAAATGGAACATAATCGATATAAAGTGTCTAGCTGATAAGTTTGATGAGAAGAGTATAACATGCGAACAAATCGACTATCTAATATAAATGAATCTACAAACAGTTTTGGGTCTAATCTATTATCATCAATAGTGAGGTTCGATAGGATCGATGCAGCAATGATAATGGTAATAAACTAGAGCCAAAGAATCTATAAAACCATCTATATGTTGACAGATTCATGGAAACATGCTATATGCGTGAGAGTATAGTCAAATCGGCTAAAATAGCTGATGTAGTCATAGCAAACAAACATAGTACATATCTTGATCATGAACAAGACCACTAATCGATAATTTCTAATCTAAAGTCTTACCAGTGAGGTTCAATCAGATCGATGTAGCTATGGTAGTGTCATTAGATTAGATCTCATTAACTAGTGAGTTTATTCAAGATTGAAACATGTCTTTGGATGCATACTATATTTGATTGGAATAGACATAAAACAGCCGATCTAAGCGGAATTAAGCCATCAATTATAAGATTTGAAGCTGTGACCAAATCAGAGGATGACCAATTAAGATGATATGATGTTGATGTATCTCTATCTCAATCAGGTGATTTTATTATAATTAATGAAATATTAATTATAGCAAGATCGATAACTGGTGAATCAACCAAAAATAGCAAGGAAAATCTTACTAATCTTAGCAGATTCGATAATTGGTGATATTGTATTATGGCTCATAAAAGATCAATTAGCTGATGCAGCTTTACAAGTACAATACAAGTTCTGACGGTACTCACAAGCAAGCTGGAGATCGATCAGTCGATGCAGCCCTGTTTGCTGAAGAACTCGCTGAGATCTATAGTACTCCTACTCCTAATGCGATTGCAAAAGCCAGAAAGATTGTATTGATTGTGTGTTCTTTTTTTTATAATAACCAGGGTCTAATATTTATACCCAAAACCTAAATATGAATCCTACTCAAATGCGACTCATTACAATTCTTGGAATAAAAGAAAATTCCTAACTTAATAATCCAAAGACTAAACCACTCGAGGATTTTAGAGATACATAGTTAAGAACAAACCTAATACAACCAAAAGCTTAATCCAAAAGTCAGGCTAGACTGGGGACAATGGAGAAACAACAAGAAAATGATCACCCAAAACATGGCGTATGTCCAACAGATCCAGAAACACGAGGGTTAGAAATCGATCATCGTGAACCCTAAGTCCTAAACTAACCAGAGGTGGACTTCAACTTCTTTAGGGCTGAAGCTGCTGAGCACTATGAGAGCCTCGTGGTGCAGCAGGGTGCTAAGTGCCCAAACGGAGAGGGCTGAACAAAATTAGCACCACACTTTGTTTCAAACCAAGTGTGTGATCAAGGAACACTCTTGCCATGTGATCATAGATGGAGGAAAGCTGCAACAACTTGGCAAGTGCTGAAATGGTGGAGAAGCTTTCATTGAGCACAATATCACACCCGCAGCCTTACTACATTCAGTGGCTTAACAACAGCGGCAAGGTGGAGGTAACACGATTGGTAAGGGTAGAGTTTGCCATTGGTTCTTATCATGATTCCATTGACTGCGATGTTGTGCCTATGCAAGCATGCTCTATGTTGTTAGGTAGACCATGGTAGTTTGATAAAAGATTCCTTGCACTTTGGTAAAACAAATCAATACTCTTTTGTGCATAATGACAAGAAGATTGTGTTGCACCCCATGTCCCTTGAGGCTATTCTAAGAGATGAACTTGCTAGAGCTAGCAAACTTAAGAATCAAGCTATTGCTAGTGAAAATCATATTGTCGCTAATGAACTTGAGAAACATAAGAAGAAGTCTAGCAAATCTGTTCATCATAATAAAAATGAGATCAAGCTAAAAGGCTCTTGTTACTTTGCCATGAAATCTGATTTGGATGAGATTGATACTTGCAATACTATATGCTATGCTTTGGTTTGCAAAGAAACTTTGTTTTCACTTGAGGATACTCCTATTTCTTTGCCTCCTACTGTCACTAACCTTTTGCAGGAGTACGCCGATGTTTTCCCAAAGGAGGTACCACCGGGACTACCACCAATTCAGGGAATTGAGCACCAGATTGACCTCATTCCTGGGGCATCCTTGCCAAATCGTGCTCCTTATAGGACCAACCCAGAGGAAACTAAAGAGATACAGCGCCAAGTGCAAGAATTGCTTGACAAAGGTTATGTGCGTGAGTCTCTTAGCCCTTGCGCTATTCCCATACTTTTAGTTCCTAAGAAAGATGGATCCTGGCGCATGTGTGTGGATTGTAGAGCGATTAATAATATCATAATTTGATATCGTCATCCAATTCCTAGGCTAGATGATATGATTGATGAATTGAGCGGCTCAATTGTGTTCTCTAAAATTGATTTGCGTAGTGGTTACAACCAAGATTCGCATGAAGTTAGGAGATGAATGGAAAACAACATTTAAAACCAAGTTCGGTCTATATGAGTGGTTAGTCATGCCTTTTGGCCTCACTAATGCACCCAGCACTTTCATGAGATTAATGAATGAAGTTTTACGTGCTTTCATTGGTAGATTTGTTGTGGTATACTTTGATGACATTCTGATATATAGCAAAACTTTGGAGGAACATCTTGATCATTTACAGTGCTATTTTTGATGCTTTACATAATGCTTAATTATTTGGTAATCTTGAGAAGTGCACATTTTGCACAGATTGAGTCTCTTTCCTTGGCTATGTTGTGACCCCGCAGGGTATTGAAGTTGATCAAGCCAAGGTCGAGGCAATTCATAGCTAGCCAGTTCCCACTACAATCACACAAATAAGAAGTTTTCTAGGACTTGCGGGGTTCTATTGCCGCTTTGTGAGGGACTTTAGCACCCTTGCAGCCCCACTACATGAGCTCACTAAGAAGGGTGTGGCATTCACTTGGGCTGCAGCACACAGGAATGCATTCGACACGCTAAAAGATAAGTTAACACACGCACCTTTACTCCAACTTCCTGATTTCAACAAAACCTTTGGGCTTGAATGTGATGCTAGTGGAATTGGGTTGGGTGGTGTGCTGTTACAAGAGGGAAAACCTGTGGCGTATTTTAGTGAAAAGTTGAGTGGCCCTAGTTTGAACTATTCGACTTATGATAAGGAATTGCTTGCTCTAGTTCAGACTTTGGAAACATGGCAGCATTATTTATGGCCCAAAGAGTTTGTCATACATTCTGATCATGAATCTTTGAAACACATCCGTAGTCAAGCAAAACTGAACCGTAGACATGCTAAGTGGGTTGAATTCATCAAGTCCTTTCCTTATGTCATCAAACACAAAAAGGGAAGGAAAATATAATTGTTGATGCTTTGTCTAGACGTTACACCATGCTTTCACAACTTGACTTTAAAATCTTTGGTTTGGAAACTATTAAGGAACAATATGCACATGACAATGATTTCAAAGATGTATTGCTAAATTGCCAAGAGGGAAAAACATGGAACAGATTCGTCCTAACCGATGGGTTTGTCTTTAGAGCTAACAAGCTATGCATTCCAGCTAGCTCTATGCGTTTGTTGTTGTTGCAGGAAGCACATGAGGAGGATTCATAGGACATTTTGGTGTGAAAAAGACAGAGGACATCCTTGCTGGTCATTTCTTTTGGCCCAAGATGAGGAGAGACGTGGAGAGGTTCGTTGCTCGCTGCACAACATGCCAGAAAGCTAAGTCACGCCTTAATCCTTATGGTTTATACATGCTTCTTCCTGTTCCAAGTGCACTGTGGGAAGATATTTCAATGGACTTTGTTTTAGGACTGCCTAGAACAAAGAAGGGGAGGGATAGTGTGTTTGTTGTTGTGGACAGATTTTCTAAAATGGCACATTTCATACCATGTCATAAGAGCGATGATGCTACACATGTTGCTGATTTGTTCTTTCGTGAGATTGTTCGATTGCACGGTGTGCCTAACATCATTATTTCTGATCGGGATGCAAAATTTCTTAGTCATTTTTGGAGAACTTTGTGGGCTAAGCTAGGGACTAAGCTTTTATTTTCCACTACTTGTGATCCCCAAAATGATGGACAAACTGAGGTTGTCAATAGAACATTATCTACTTTGCTTAGGGCTATTTTGAAAAAGAACATAAAAATGTGGGAAGAGTGCTTGCCTCATGTTGAGTTTGCTTATAGTCGTTCACAGCATTCTACCACTAAGAAAAGCCCTTTTGAGATTGTTTATGGGTTTGTGCCACATGCTCCTATTGATTTGTTACCTCTTCTGACCTCGGAGCAAGTGAACTTTGATGCTAAACAACGTGCTAAACTAATCTTAAAATTGCATGAAACCACTAAAGAGACAATAGAGTGCATGAATGCGAAGTATAAACTAGCTGGTAGCAAAGGGAAGAAACATGTCATTTTTGAACCAGGTGATCTAGTTTGGCTCCATTTGAGAAAAGATAGGTTCCCTGATTTGCGAAAGTCTAAGTTGTTGCCTAGAGCCGATGGTCCTTTTAAAGTGTTAGAAAGGATTATGATCATGCATACAAACTTGAGCTACCTGCAGCTTTTGGGGTTAGCCCCACATTTAACATTGCATATTTGAAGCCATATTTGGGAGAAGAGGATGAACTAGAGTCGAGGACGACTCAAATGCAAGAAGGGGAGGATGATGAGGACATCCCTTCCATTGATACAACCACACCTGCTGCACAACAAGGTCCGATGATAAGAGCTCGAGCACGACAACTTAATTATCAGGTAAAGTCATTCCTCGCTGTTCATACAAACTCGTCTTAGAATTGGATGCTACTAAATCATGGTGATGATTGTCTTATTCTTAGGAATGTTGGTCAAGACCCCATTGCCTCATGTTTAGACCCCATGATGAGGATGGAGCAGCTGAACAAGTGGGAATCATCATTAATGGGGCGCTCAGCTCATCTCAAGATAGCAGGAAACACTCCATCAAAAGTACCATAACTCCTTGATACGAGATCCAATGAAGCTAGTTTTTGACTTGTTGGAAAGAGCGCATGGTCCTCTTTCAGATGGGTCCAACCCCACTATCAGAATCTACCGAAGCTGTGCGCAGCAAGCAAAAGGAAGCATAGACCTATAGCTTGGGCCTGGGCCTTGTACTGACTACAGCCCATTGAGGGACGCCCAGATTAGGGTTTCCCACTCCCCCTTGTGCTCTCCTCCTTATAAATAGAACCAGCAGCCATCAGAATGAGGGTGGGTTTTGTTTAGATGCAAGATAGCTACTACTTCTTCCTTGTAAACGCATGTGTCGACTAGACCACCCGATTTGCTTATTTCAAGACCCCAACTTGTGATTCAGATTCAGCCTTTGGCTTAAATCCGTGAGTTATTTGCTTGTTCATCTTGTTCTTGCTTGTTCTTGGTTGCTTGTAGGTTCATGGTGTTCTTGGCATGGCAAGAACATCACAATTGGAGCCGGTGTACCTGTTGCTAAGGCGCAACAACCTTGTGGTCGTTGTAGTCGGACAGCCAATGTCGAATCCACCCCAAATTGAGTTTATCCACACTCACCAAAAGATCAAGAACAACCCCTTGTCCCATCACTAAGGATATGCAAGGCTTATTTGGCTTGCTAGTTTTTGCCTTTGCAGGAAGCATTATTAGTGGTGCATCCTTATGTTCCAAGTTTTAGCAGTTGTTTTTAGTTACTTAGCTAATCATTCTAGGTAAGCGCCTATGCTACTTTCAAGCATATGGATAAGCAATTAGAACCATTTTATCACCTTCTAGTTCTTACTATGGTGCTAGACTGAAATGACCTGATTGCCGCGAAGGGAAATCCACAGAGTCGAAGTGTATTATGACCGTTGTAGATCATATTACCCAAATTCTAGTCAAATACCACATCCATACAACGATAATATCAGAGTACAAATAGTGCTGGAATTATATAATTTATTACATCGCCGCATTGGTGGAATCAAAAGTAGCATTCATTCAGAACAACTTGAAGATAAGATCACCAAACTCGAGCATAGGAACGAAACCCTCAACCGTCAAACTCCTCAGAGCTATAATCCTCAGCAGAACCTGTGTGCCAAAATTTATCAGTACGATTTGTACTGGCCACTCCCACCCTATGAGCATTGCTTTGTGGAAATTGGATGCAAGTTGGATATAATCAAAAGGAACCTATAAGGCTAGGGTTTCCTATGTATTAGCATATCAAGAGTTTTTAATAATAGTTGGTCAAGTTTTTAACACCATTCCCACACCCATTCAACCCCATTCCCATCTAGAGCCAGGTTTCGATCCTAGGATTGATATACCACCATCTCCATATCATCACCATACCATCGCTCAGTCGATAGGCCAACTCCCTCTCGGCACTGTCTCAAGGCCCGTAGGCCCTGGCTATGACCGACACTCTCTCACGGGGGAAGAAGAGGACTCATCTCACTATCTCGTTTAAGCGAAACCCAGGAAAGGTCCATAGCCGACAAGTCAGCACATGTATCGATCGATCAACCATACACTCTGCAGAGGTTTCACATAACCACAAGATCTACCTTCTTCGCTGACCGTCGTCAACTAGGCTGATTCCTAGCCGCTTGCTAGCCTAGGATAATGCCACTCTACCATTTAGCCCTAGTACACCCCAAGTTTAGTCTAGGGTGGCTAAAACTGTGAGTCATGAGCCTGGGTCCATAAGGTCTCCATGAAGTCTTAGAAGGGTGTGGGGGAATCCTCCACGCCCTATACCTCCTTACACTATCCATTATCAACCTAGCAGTAGTGGCAATATCCTACCAAGTAGTCCGGCCGTCCCGCACCATATAGGACGAAGTGGTACGTAAGGCTTCCCGGTGAATCTGAGTACTAGTAAGTCCTTAGGGATGACCAAGCTAGAATGTCTCCATCAGGGTTTCCATTTACCGTGCAACCACAGCACCTCCATCCTAGGCTCCTCCCATCACAGGTTCACACCCAGGACCACCTTGTATACCATTTACCCACCATAGGTATCCATTTCTAGGGGTGCCCAGGTAGCACCCCATGGCAAGACTTGCCCCAGGCTCGTCGTATACTCCAACTTGGTCGACACAACCCTCACCCTCCATGCACCCAAGTCACACACGCAGCACTCTCCCCATAGTCCAAATAACACCAGTTTCCACCACGCATCAATATAGTACAAGCGTAGTAGAAGTATACGCAATGAAATATAGCAGCAAGCGTGTGTCTAGCCTAATAGCAGGGTAAGCAGGGGTAAGGTTGCGTCAAGGTAAAGGCCTTCAAGAAAGCATACTACTATGCAAGTCCTATCATAGTGTGATTGTAACAATAAAGTAAAGCAATAGCAGCTCTATATTAGCCATGCGTAATAGGTGCTACGAGATTGGGTGGGATGTGGCACCTTTAGTGAAGTCGTCTCCATACTCCTCATGGTACTCTCGGTCCTTGTCAGTCTGGTCCTCCTCCGAGTCTGCAAACGATCGCATTATAGTCGCGTTAGCGACGTCTATAGAATAGCACAAAAAGCAATGAAAATTCAAAAGAGCCAAATGCACTCAAACATGGGTTCATTGCGTAGAGCTCGATTTTAGATGAATTTTGGTCCTGATCTTGTATTTTTCTAAGTTCGTATGAATTAGTTATGAATTTCTGAAGTTTCAATCATTTCTGAAAATGGGAAAAGGTTGAATTAATATCGTGCTGACACGTGTCACGCTCCTGTTGGTCCACGTGGCATGCTGACATCAGTATGACATCAGCATGATGTCATTGTCTCGGTTCTAGGTACTGACAGGTGGGGGTCCTACTGACGTCATCTTGATATCAGCATGACGTCATCATCGTTACTAGTTCCGACAGGTGGGACCGAGAGCTCTTGGGTTACTGACATGTGGGTCCAGGCAAAGTCAATGTCAAGTCAATAGGTGAGTCAATGGTCAACGGATCATAGTCACTGACAAGTGGGTCTGCTATCGTCAGCAGCTGATGTCACCATGACATCATCATGATGTCACCTCGGCTGTGTTGTTACTAACAGGTGGGACCCGTGTGATGTCGTCATGACGTTAGCATGACATCACTTACTGACAAGTGGGTCTAGAGTCTCTATGTCGCTGACATGTGGGTCCAGTCAATTGGTCAACATTGACCGATCAATGGTCAACACAAACTGGGTCCAAACTAGGCCGGTTGGGCCTAGATACGGGCTGGGCTTTGGCCCACCACGTGGCATGCTATGGCATTGCCACGTTGTAGCCAAGGGCCTCCACTAGGCTTTGGTCCATAGATCCGCCCACACCGTGTGGCTCACGGTGGACTGGTGTTCACGGTCCATGGACCGTAGGCTGGGTCTTCAGTGGACTGAGTCTATCCTTCTTCCCTTTGGCCTGGTCCACGTGCACCGGGTGCATGTGTGTGTGGCCAGCAAGGGAATTCCTCTACTTCCTTCCTCGGTGTGCTCCCGCTGGTGGTGAGCTCACCGGCGAGCTCCCACAGCGGCGCTGGCGTTCAATTGAGGTGGGGAAAAGCATCACCAGGCCTCAGCGAGTATGGTGGTGGGGTCAAGGTGGCGGCTAGGGCTTCCTAGGGCTTTGGCCATGGTGGTCAGCGGCTTGGCGTGGTGGTGCTCATCGGTGGGGCATCTAGGGGCAGTTCTAGGGGTCTTGGTGCCCCATTTTCTTTCAGACGGATAGCGGGAAGCAGGATGTAGCATTGATGACGACCATAGGGCATGGTGGAGTCCGCACGCGTTGGTGGTGCATGGTGGAGCTCCGGCCGAGGTCTGGTGCTCGTGGCAAAGGCGCTGCGGCCGGCTAACGGTATCTTGGTCTACGCGGCTATCCTCCAGGCATGACGGCGGTGCTCTACGGCTGCGTCCTAGTCCAGCGAGGCGGCCGGGTGCGCATGCGGTGGTGGCGCCATGACGGCGGCATTGTGAGCGCGGCAAGCGCATGCACTGCTATGGCGTCCATGGGCTAGGAGAAGGTCTCAGCAAAGGAACTCACCGAGTGGTTCTGGCGGTGTTCGGTGGTGGTGCGGTGGCGAGGCGCTGCCTAGTGGTGGAAGCTGTGTTGTTGGGGTAGGCACTCAGGGTAGTGCTCTGGGCTCCGGTGATCGATGTCTCTGAGCTCCTGCTCGCCTCCCTCTTCTGAACTTCCTTCTCAGCCATCTTCTCGCGGAGTGGTGCAGGCAGTTGGGCCACCAAACAGCGGTGGTGGGCTGAGGAATCCCTAGGGCACTCTGGGCGTTGCTTTATAGCCCTGAGGTCCGAGCTTCACCCGTGGCAGATGGGGCGGACGATAGGCGATGCGCTGATTGCATCAGACGGTATCGCGTGCGTGGGTAGTTGGCGCAGGGGTTGCATGGGTGCGGCACCAAAGGAACAGGGCTAGGTGATTCGCATGACCCTAGGCCCACGCCTGTCGCATTGGTCAGAACTCAGTCGGGAGGAGATGCCGGCGTGGGGAGGAAGAAGGCACTGTGCCGGGAGTGGCTGATGCATGGGGTCCGGGTGGCAGCGGCAGCAGGTGGGGTAGACTGGGCGCGCGGGCGTGAGGGGCGTGCTGGGCTGGCTTGCTAGGCCGGTCATTCGGTCGCGCGAGTTGGGCTGGCCTGCGCGTGATGCAGGGCTGGTTTGCGGGCCGAGCAGGCCGAGCCGGCTAGTGAGGCTTTCTTCTTTTCTTTTCTTTTTCTGTTTTACTTTTCTTCTTCTTTGTTTGAATTCAAATTTGATTTGGAGTTTGAATTCAAATCTAGTGTACCTTATTCATTGGATTTTTAGATATGAGCCCCACAACACTCTTTTATATATATTAGGAACTTTATTTAGCTATTTTGTCTAACAAAAATAGTGGTAGTTTTATTATACAACAATAGAAATGGTTTTCGTTTTAAGCATTTATTCTTTGGTTTGATTAATAATTACTTTGTGGTTTATTACTTTAAAGAAGTTGTAAAGCAATTGGAAATCCAAATCACAATTTGAGTTGACAATGTATGCATTACTTTATTTGTTAGAATTTAAATAAACATGATTAACAAATGACATGCTATGCTCATGAAATTGTCTAGTTGGGTTACAACTAATGAAAAAACTAGGGTTGGCTCCTTCAGTTGTCACTCAACATTGCATGGGGTAAGAAACAAAAATTTTGTAGTTGTGATTTTTGGTGTGTGGATTTTTGGGTTGTTACATAGACCATAGTCAAGTTGTACCATCTCACGGAAACTGTGATTCACGAACCAATGCATCCTAGCTAGGTACCCCGAAACACACGCCTCGCTTATACCCTAGGCACAAACGAGACCAACCCATTCCACTCCTATCGAGAGGTCCAGGTCCTCGTCCAAACTTAGACTCCAAGCCCCCACACTTGAGACCCGGTCTCAGTATGGTGCTTAGACCTCCACCTTTCCCCAACTCCAATTAGTAGGTCTAGAAAGAGCCGGAACCCACTGACAAGAGCATAACAAGTCTTCCCGCTCCCATAAACAAGTATGTGCTCAGAATAATAAGTCTGTGACTAGACTACCATCCACAGCAATGGATGGTCCTCAACTAGCATAGGCAAAACAAATGCAACCCTAACCTTGCTCGAATGCCTAACCAAGTCCAGATCCAAAGTACCATTCCGCCCGATCTCCAATTATCATCCTGATATATATATTCCATGTGATAATAATAAGATAATAACAACAATAATATCTTTCCTATCTCTTGCGAGTGATAGGTAATCACTCGACTTCTACTGGAATCCTTAAGCATAGCAATCTGCACGATCGTGACATACTAGTAGGACTCCTAGGATTATATATATATATATGCAAGTGGGTTTCATTCAACTCTTAAAACTTAATGCACAAACATAAGATAAAGTACAGAATAATAGGGGTTGTGCACCGAGGCTTACTTGGGTAAGATATAACCAAAAGTTAGCATTCCATCATGGCAACATGATCACCAAGGCACCATCTTTTCTGCTACTCCAAATGACTCTGGAATCTGTCTTTGTTCCTATTATATACATGGATGCAACGCAGAGGCGTAATTAATCAACGGCAACTGATACTCTTAAAAATATGATTACCCCTCACAAGCTAACAAGCTAGCTCTAACGACCAATGTACTAGGCTACGTATCCATGTTGTTCGAGTAAGGCGTCGTTTCCTAGAAAATGTTCTAGTTTTAAAATCCCTGGGTGTTTTGGCATTTTATCGATTAAACATATATATATATATATATATTTGAACTAGAACTCATTTAGCTACCTTAGCAAATTGATCATTGTGGAGCTACAAAAATTACCATGAGCACCTAATAATGTTAGGAGTTTACTGTGAAAGTTTTAGAGCCAACACTATCATGACTTTATCACAACAATTCCTACAAGTTTATATTCTAACAATATTAAGCACCTAAAATTAATTAGATCACTCTTGAAAATACTTATGAAGCTATGTGAACCAATTATACTAGTAGATAGATCATGATTTTAGGAACCTAACAAATTTTGTTTCATAATTTTTGGTTAACTACATAAATTTATATTGAATTTACAAGTTTTCCTTAAAAACTAAATTAGAAAACGCTTTAGAAAAAAGAAAAGGGCCGGTGGCCATCGATTCGGCCTAGTAGCCCAGCGCGGGCGCAGTCGCGTGTGCATCACAATGGCCCAACGCGACCCAAGGCCAGGGAGCCTACGCTTGACAATGGTTTTGCAGAGAAGCCCCCAAGCTTCGAGGTAATAGTATGATTACCATGTGTATTGTTCCTATCAGGCGGTGGCTTTGCGACCAACCCCTTGGTTGTTTTTGTCCTCACCACGGGCAGGTCCCTAGAATCTTCGCGCTTGCTAGCGCGGTGGTCGACAGCATAGGGCAGCTACAACGAGCAACCTAGGCTCACTAAGATGGGAGTAAGGGGTCGACCACCATCTACTGGCTAAACGTGCACGGCTAGGTGGCGGTTAGGGGCTCAGGGGATGTACTAACACGAGCTGCAGCGGCGAGCGGTTATCCATAGCAGCGGCGTGGCCATTTTGAAGACCTAAAGCGCTAATGGAGGGGTAGAGATGGCGGGGAAGCATTAGGATCTCACCGAGGACCATGCTACAGTGACAGTTGAAACTGGGGAGTGCCTAGGTGATGTATCCACACAGTGCCCAAACCACGCGGCGGTGCTCTAAGCGCGGCACCGATGCTGTCACCACACCATCATCGAGCATCCTGGCCAAAGTAGCACGAGCACCAGATGGAGGGAGTCAAGGCAAGCTCATGGTTATAAGCAATTGAACTGCTACCACTCCTACATGCCTTACCTCCCAACCTACCAGGTTCGGCGGCGCACATGATAGGCGACGGGGAGAAACCAAATTCAACCATAATAGACAACGACTAGACTCAGTGTAAATGGGGCACCTAGCTAATTCCCTCTGCTACTCATTGATGTGAGGAATTGGACTAGGAAGCCTTGGCTAGGTGATTAAGAAAGGGGAAGGTTGAGTGGTGCACTTGCCACCGCCATGTCACGGGAAGTGGCCCAGGCAGAGGTGGCCCGGCCATGACCCGACAAGGCAGGCAGCACAGGGATATGACCGCACAAGTGAGGGGTAGGTGGCATGTCGGTTAGCACTTCGACAGAGCCATTGAAGGTGTGCCTACATGGGGCCATGCGCATGCAGCAGCATGGCATCACGATGTAGTAGACTACGTACGACATCGAGCTCAGGCTTGGTAGGTGGGTTGTGCGGCTAGGAACAAATGCTACAGCGGCCCGGTGAGTCGGAGGGCATGGGATAGCACCATGAGCTTCAGTGCAGATCGAGACAAGGTGGGTAGTGGGTGGGGTAGCCATGCAAGCAGGGTGGCAGCAGCACCCGAGGGGCGAAGTGTCGAGGCCATCGGCTAGGAATAGGCGTCGCAGACGAAGGTGGCCAAGCTACAGCCATGCCAGTAGCCAGGCCGAGGGCGACCACCATCAGCCTGCCCATGCATGTGCATGGCCAGAGGCAGCCATAGCATGCACCGAACATGGTGACCACACACTCCTAGCTGAACAGGCAGACACGTGCTAAGCACGAATTTTGAAGCATCAAAACCAACCGTTTAGAGCCCGGTTGAGATTAAAACAAGAGTTCAAGATTCTAGTAGCCACTAAGGGCTTCTCATCCAAGCAACGAGCATGGCCGGAGAGTGAGCATCGAGGGAGATAGAGAGGTGCCAACATGAGCTCATCGCGCTGAACGCCAGTGCACGACCGAAGCCTAAAATAAGATTGACAGCGCATTCTAACAAAGTTAGTGCAATTTCTGTGACGCCACGACAACTCCAACTCATCCGTGGACTTCACCATGCTAAAGTACTCACATAGAGGTAACACTATGAAATCATGGAGCTAGTGCTTAAGTGTTTTAGCTAGAATTTAGTTGCCAAAATAGCATCGTCTACAATCCTTTTTAGACTTAGAGAAGGAAAGGGTTCAATTAGAACTAAACAACCACTAACACTTTTGCCACAATTTTTAAAATGTCTAAACCTTATCAATTTCAACCAGCAAGCATTTCACACAATAGTCCACGCTTCATACCAACACATAGGAGCAAAACATTTAAGCACCTTTTAACTATTCTGCTCAATATAATTCACAAAAAATGGCATTTGAACATAAGTTCAATTTCTTGTCAATTCAACGAAAAGTTCTAGTTTAGATTCCAGATTCGATGTTTTGGGCTTTCAAAAATACTATTGAACAACATCTATTCACCAAAACAAAAGTTGCATTTTTATCTACTAAACTTGTAGTTTAAATCTTATCTAAATACTAAATACAAGTTATATTTTATCTTTGTTTATAAAAATTGCTTTCCAGTATTAAGCCATTCACTATTCATTCAGCTAGAATTACTATCAGGCATTTTCAAGCACTTTCTTCATGCTTTTTCCAAAACAAACCCTAAACAACCTTTGTTCACAAGATTATTCAAAAGTTTTTAATCCTAAGACAAGTGGATCGGTAACACTTAATTGGTTCCTTTATTCACAAAGCGAGTCACACACTAAAAAATGTATTCACAGGGATTTATTAGGCCTTGACCTCTGAGCTAACGAAGGTGGTAACACCAGTGGTGTTACAACCTCCCCCTTAAAAGAATCTCATCCCAAGATTCAGAGTAAGAATCAGAAAAGGAAAGCACAATTACCTTCGTAGATCTAATATTACATGGGAGATTACATGACTCCAAAGACTAAACCACTCGAGGATTTTAGAGATACACAGTTAAGAACAAACCTAATACAACCAAAAGCTTAATCCAAAAGTCAGGCTAGATGGGGACAATGGAGAAACAACAAGAAAATGATCATCCAAAACATGGCGTATGTCCAACAGATCCTAGAAACACGAGGGTTAGAAATTGATCATCGTGAACCCTAAGACCTAAACTAACCAGAGGTGGACTTGAACTTCTTTGGCGAAAACTAGATCCATTGTTCTTCTTAGATTACACAATCACCTCTGACTGGTGACCCTAGTTCTATGAACGATGGCAGGATCACATATTTCTGCCTCCAACTGCTTCTTCACCGACTTGGTTGCTTCCCGTGCTACTCCAACCCGAGCACTGACGAAGAGGATCTACTCTACAAGCTCTGATTCTGATTCGAGGGGGATGGAGATGGAGGGGAGCAAGAGCATCTTATAGTGGGTGGATGGAGGTGGTGGTGCAGCGCACCAGGAAGTGGAGGCAGCATGGAAGGGAGACATTGGCGGTTCACGAAGCGGGAGGAAAATTTCAACTATGGCGCGCTCCTTGCACGAGCTCGAATGGAGGGAGGATAAGGAAGAGGGGAGGGGATTCACTCAATAGGGAGGCGTGTGTGTAGCCATGTCCCCAAAAAAGAAAAAAGAGAGGGGAAGGGGAGGTTTGGTAGGGGAGCAAGGGTGGGGATCGAGTGCTGACTGGGTATCAGAGAAAAAAGGGAAACGCACAGTGCACGAGGATGGCGAGTGTGGCATGATGCCACAACCATGCGAGAATAGGGTGCTAGTGTGCCTAGTACTAACAGCGCTAGCAGGGCACATGGTGACAGTAACCTAATGTGTGTAGCGTGGTCAAACCAGACATAGGAACAACGTCAATTCAAGCGTTTCAATCACACCTGGCTACTCGAGTACTAACTTTTCCTTTTTGTTCTTCTTTTTCTGTCCCTTCCTTAACTATAGTATGCACCAGTCCTTCATATGAACTGAGATCAAGACATACATACTTCCTCCAAAACCACGTTCTCTCGGTTACTTTGAAGGATCACCATTTCACCAACCCGTTGTGCATTTCCCGTTTGAACGCTAGAATATTTTCTAAGGAGAATAATTTATAGTAAAAATGGTACAATTGTGTAACTTGGCAAAGGCGCTAGTCAACAACCTTGATACCAGCACGTGCCGAGCAGCATCACCATGTGGCAGCTCTTCCACCGGAGCCCTCAGTTTTGACGGGGCACCATAAGCTATTAACTAGGGACTTTACCAACTTACACGCAGTGAATGCAATGGGGTCATCGACCATGAAATCAGAGGAGTATTGTAAGGGGAGATTCAGGTGGCAAGGGTTCCTTTCACAACCAAGAACAAGGAAATCAAATCTCACGATGGATTTAATTTTAAGAAGACTCAAGTGTTCAGTTGGGACATCCACAATTAGTTGATACAGCGTCCTCTGTTATCCAATCCTGACTGTTCAGCTTGCATCAGAATGGTAGCTTCTCTCATAACCACTGGACGTCATCTCGAAAACCCTAAGCAAGTCTAATGGGGCCTAAGGGTAAATTGACGTATCAAACACAATGGAATAAACAACATGCACATTCCAAACGCCTTTATACTAGTACAACGTGCAGGCTCTTACTCTCCCACTCTTGACACCTTGCCTACCTCCTACGACCAAACGATCTTAATAACCATGGATGAATACAATGGAAAGATTATAATACTAGAGGACAGTGATGAAAGGCACTACTGACTACAGTTACATCTCCCCTTGGACAACTAATCTACTTCATCGGACCACATAGCTCCACTCCTAGGCTCGGTGGTTTCTTCTAGTACCTAGCTATGGATCTACCTCCTCCCTCGATAGTGGCTAAGTGAGGGGAAGCAAGGGCTCTCCTTCTGACACCTCGAGGGTGGGGGCGCTAGAGGTACTACAACACTGGTTCTCCAGTCTTTCCGGTGGGTGGACAGGGATTCCCTCCAAGATCAAGGGATCATGCCTTTCAGCAGCAAGCATCCTATGCTTAGCCCTGGTGACAAGGTAAACCTCCTCCAGATGATGGGCAAGCTGATCTTTGGCCTCCTTTAGGGCTTTCGACATGGCAGTTTCATGACTCTTTGTGGTTACCACACTGGCACATACTTCGGTGAGCTGCACCTGAAGCATCCGGGAGAAGATCTTGGCTTCCTCAGCTCATCGAAGACACTTCCTCAACTCTGAGGCTTGCCGGTCATACTGCTCATCCAGAGCAAGCAAGTACATTGCCAAGTGCACCACGATAGCACTGTTTTCTTATGCGTCCCACCCTTGCAAAGCTTCCATGCGAGCTCTCCATACCTATCTATTCTTTTCCAAATTTGAAAAGAACCTCATGGGGGTACGAGCAATGCATTGTTCATAGATTTGGCAAGGATGCCACAAGGCTTTGCGGTCATAACTTGATAGGTGTCGATGAAGTGAAACCTGATTGCGGTCACATTCTAGGCTTTAGTGATATCAGGAAACTCTTCACTCTTACCAATATAGACGGTGACCTCACATTGCTCAGTGCCATGCTTCTCATACTCACAGCCCTCCTACTTGGGACTGCTTACATCAAAAATTGGAAACAAGAACGCGGGAACTCGAAGCTTCTAAGATTGTATCATCAAGGAACCAATCAATCAATACAATTACTTTTTCGGCTTCACGCCAACCCTTGGAGTTGGAGTACTATAGATCTCGATGAGTTCTTCAACAAGCAAGGCTACATCGATCCAGTCGACCTCTGGCTTGTCTATGAGTACCATCATGGCTTATACTTTTATTTGTAAGGATGCAACGGTCCAGCCAACCTCTTATGAGCTTTAGTATGAGTTAGTTATCGATCTATATCATTATTTGTAAGGCTGCATCGGCTAATTGATCTCTTACGAATCATAATATAGATCAAAGTTATTGATCTTGTGTTAAATAACTTGTTGTTTAATACAATATCACCAGTTACCGAATCGGCTAAGATTAGTAAGATTTTTCTTGCTATTTTTAGTTGATTCACCAGTTATTGATCTTATTATAATTAATATTCTATTAATCATAACAAATCATCTGATTGAGATAGAGATAGATCGGCATCATATCATCATAATGGGTCATCTTCTAGTCTAGCCACACTATGAATCTCATAATTGATGACTTAATTCTGCTAGATCGGCCATTTTATCTCTATTCCTATCAAGCATAGTATGCATTCAGAGACATGTTTCGATCTTGGATAAACTCGTTAGTTAATGATATCTAATCTAATGACACTACCATAGCTGCATCGATCTGGTCGAACCTCACTGGTAAGACTTTAGATTAGAGATTATCAATTAGTGGTTTTGTTCGTGATCAAGATATGTACTCTGTTTGTTTTCTATGCATGCATCGGCTGTTTTAGCCGATTTGCCTGTGCCTTCACAGATATGGCACGCTTTCGTGAACCTATTGACACATAGTCGGTTTTTATGGGTTTTTTGGTTTTAGATTATTGTCATCATCATAGCTGCATTGACCCGGTCAAACCTCACTGTTGATGGTAATAAATTAGATCTAGGCAATTTGTAGATCTGTTTATATTAAACAGTCAATTGTTTGCATGGTATATCCCTTTTTCACCGAATTCATTGGCTTTGCACCACATATTGACTAAATCTAATCTAGCCAATGATATATCTTTGACGCGTACATATTAATAACTCAAGGGAAAGGATCATTAAGACTTGGTGCATTGTATTCATTATTATAAATCAATCATGACCCACGAGCATCACAGTCCTTAACAGTCGATTTCTTCTCGTATTAGCTATTTAGTCGATTTTCGTTTGGCTGCTCCTGAAGTAGCACACTTGGAACTGTCTTGGCAAAACTAGCATGTTCTACCCTAAATTACTGATAAACTTTCTCTCCTTGTCAATTGTAGGTCAAATTGACTGGCATGCCTTCGGGGTTTGTAGGATCGACTGGTCCTGTGTTGAAGCCAAACAGATCTTCAGGATTGTTTTGGCTTGCTACGTGTCCTCTACGTGTCTCCCATGTTTTCGCATAGACACAGGTTCTGGCATGCTCGATGGGACCCCACAATCATCATGATAGCTCACAACAACAGGGACATTCTTATGGTGCCTTATGAAGACTTACCTAATGAGGATAAGGACGTCATTAGTAAAGCTATAGAAGAATTTTAGAACAAATGTTTGTCCTATACCAAGACACATGACAATAAAGTTGTTCAGAAATATCCACTACCAAGAGTTTTGATGCATGGGTTGTCAGATATAGACGAAGCTAATGATAGGCGTTTCTTCGTAGATGCTGTAAACAAATCTATTCATGATGCCATGTTGAACCATAATACTGCTTTCTTGAACACATTCCACAATACCATGAAGGAGGTGTTCATGGACATCCAATTGATTAGATTGGAATAGCTTACTACAACATTTCACATTCATTGACTCAGGGGACTAATCAAGCTGGTACTAGCCATCAAGAGGTGCACTAGATAGCAATGATGATGCCTAGGCAGTTTAGAGCTCATCTGAGCAAGTTTGGGGTACTACTACTAATCAAATATAGTATAATCCTAGATCATTAGTGCAGCATGTCCAACAGCCGACGGGGCAAGTTCAAAGTCAAATGGTTAATTTTGGCACATCAGGCCAAATACCATCATCGACTCAAAAAAATAGCGCCATTAGTTCAAAGGATTCATAGAGATACTGATCCTAATGTTTACAATCAGAGACTTCAAGCAGCAAATTAGCAAAGGACCTAATAGATAGAGATCCCACAATGATATCATTATGGCATAAATTATAATACCCTTCATATGATTCCAAATCTAGGGTATCAAGGTACCTGAAATTTTAATCTATAGATGGGTCAGTAATTCCCAAGAAATCCAGATTCAAATGCTGATGAGTTGTTGCTCAGAGTAACCAAAATGATGAAGAATCAATTCGGTTTAACACCAAAAGGGCAGACCTTTTTGTACAAACGTCGATATCTAGAGTGGTATGATTTGGTTGCTCTTCCTATAAATTACAAGCTTCCAGAATTTGCTAAGTTCGCTAGCCAAGATAGTATGAGCACAATAGAACATGTCAGTTGATATCTTTCTCAATTGAGTGAAGCATCCATTGAAGAAGCTCATCAAGAGAAAAGAAGATCACAAATTTGACGACTATAAGGCAAAGAACTAATGAATCGGGTGCTGAGTTTCTTCAGAGGTTCTGAGAAACAAGAAATTTGTGCTTTTCATTGAATCTGACTGATCATCAGCTAACTGCTTTGGCTGTTCAAGGAATGTTGCCAGCATGGAAAGAGAAACTGCTTGGGCAAGAATTTGATAATTTAGGTCAGTTGGCTCAATAGGTGGCAGCACTTAATAGCCAATTCCAGAATATGCGCTAGAGATACCCGATTCCAGAAAAATGCCGCAATTGCTTGAAGCTTATAATCTATATTCAGTTAATGATGATGAGGATGATGAAGAAGAGGAAATTGCTATGGCTAAATGGAATTGGGGTAAGAAGACAATGATTGTGCAAAATATTTTGGGGAAAGGAGTTGAAGAAAGTTATGATTTCGACGTCACAAAATTAGACAATCTCTTTGATTTATTGCTTGAGAGAGGACAGATCAAATTACCTACCAATCACGTTATGTTACATCCTAATCAGTTGAAGAATAAGAGGTTCTATAAATTTCATAATGCTACTTCTCATTCTACTACTGAGTGTAGAATTTTCCGACAACATATACAGAGGGCCATTCAGCAAGGAAAGCTTAAATTTGATGCACCTTGAAAGATGAAAGTTGATCAGAATATGGTTGATGCTAAGTTGCTCAGAGGGAGGACTAAAGTCCTAATATCAACTAGGGCAAAGGAAACTAGAAAAGTCAATCCAGAGATGTAAATATCGGCTAATGAATATAGAGAAGTTAAGAGGCAGTCATGACCAACAGAAGAGCCGATATGAGCAGGGAGAGATGTTAAGAAATGGGGCAACAAGGCCGCTGTGTTATGTCTCGAATTTTATTGAATAAATGGCAACGATAGAAGGAAAAGTTTTGCCAGTGTTGGTTGGAAGAAAAGGAATACCAACGTCAATAAGAAGAGGAGAGGTATGAAAGAAAACAAGTTGAATCACATTAGAATTGTCCTTTCTTCAGACATTGTTGGAATGAAGGTTTGAAAATGCCTACTAGAAATAATTGCCCAGAGTGTAGTGAACAATATTGGAAGTTTAGGCAATCTCAAGCCAACTATGAGTCTATCCATGCTTGAAATGTGTATCATCATAATAATATGGATTAGCGCTTAAAAAATAGAAGTGTTCATGATCAGCTTGGGAAACAAGTTGTTGATCAAAACTGAGCTGATTATGAAGAAGAAGGTGATGGGGAAGAGTGTGTTTAGGAGGAAGGGCAATGGTGTCTAGGAGGTTTGATGAGAAGTCAGAAAAGAAGGGTACAATGCTTAAGGAATAGAGAGCTAGAACAGGCTAAAAAATCTGATAAACCTTAGGTGTGACGTGATAAACAAATAGTCGATAGGGGTCAACCATCAACTAATATTCAAATGGCTTTTCTTTTATTGTCAGAATTTAGAGCTCTAGCGGATCAAGAAGTTTATTCCAATCTTGATGAATCAGAATATGAGGAGATAGTTGCCAAGTTGATAGTTATACAGCAAGCTATATTTGATAAGCCAGTCAAGCATCGACACTTAAAGGCTTTATATATAAAAGATTTTGTTGATGAGAAGCCGATGAGCAAAATGTTGGTGGATGGTGGTGCGTCTGTTAATCTTATGCCTTACACTACTTTTCAGCAAGCTTGGCAAGGGAACATGAGATTTGATTCAGACTGACATGATGCTTAAGGATTTTGGGGGTAATGCATCCAAGACTAGGGGGCAATAAACTGTTGAATTGACAATTGGAAGTAAGACTTTACTCACTACATTCTTTGTCATTGATGGAAAGGGTTCATATAGTTTGCTCCTTGGTCATGATTGGATTCATGCAAATTGTTGTGTACCATCGACTATGCATCAATGCTTGATTCGGTGGCATGGAGATGATGTTGAGCTGGTTCATGCTGATGATTCTGTGAGTATAGCAACAGCTGATCCAATGTATTGGGAACTAGAAGATTTCAAGTGTTTTTCTAGCAAACTATGGGAAGGAGGCTTCATTAAGATCAATGATGAATGCTAACAACCGATACAAGCAGTCGACTCTGAGAGTTTATTTTAATGGATAATCCAATAGATGGTATATATGGTAAACTAGGACATGGCTTTACATTAGTCGATGAATTAGAGGAGATAGATATTGGTTCTAGGAGATAGGCCTAGGCTGACATATGTAAGTGCTAAGTTAGATCGTTAGTATAAGAAATTGTTGATAGATTTATTAAAGGAATTTAAAGATTGTTTTCGCTTGGGAATATTATGAGATGCCTAGTCTAGATCAATCGATTGTTGAACATCGGTTGCCAATCAAACCTAGATATCGGCCATTTAAACAAGCTCTGAGGAGATTTAACCCAAATGTTCTTGATGATATAAAAAAGGAGACTAAAAGATTACTAGAAGCAAAATTTATCTGACCGTACCGTTATGCAGAATGGATATCAAGTGTTGTCCCTATGTATAAGAAAAATGGGAAGTTAACGAGTTTGCATTGATTTCAGAGATCTGAAAAGGGCTACACCCATGGATGGTTATCCGATGCCAATAGCCAATATGTTGGTAGATGCAGCAGTTGGGCACAAGGTTATTAGGTTTTTGGATGGCAATGCAGGATATAATAAAATTTTTATGGCTGAGGAAGACATAGCAAAAACAGCTTTTAGGTGCCCTAGCATAATTGTCTTATTTGAATGGGTTGTGATGACCTTTGGTTTAAAGAATGCTGGTGCAACTTATCAGAGGGCAATGAATTATATTTTTCATAAGTTGATCGGCAGGATTGTTGAAATCTACATTGATGATGTGATGGTAAAATCCAAAGGGTACAAAGAACATCTAGCTAATTTGCAGAGAGACTTTGAAGTGCACAAGATAACATGGTTTAAAGATGAATCCTAATAAGTGTGCCTTTGGAGTATCAGCTGGACAATTTTTGGGTTTTATGGTCCACGAGAGAGGAATTGAAATTGGTCAAAAAAGTATGAAAGCAATTGATGAGGCAGTGCCCCTGACTACTAAAATAGAGTTACAATCTTTGTTTGGCAAGATTTATTTTATCAGAAGGTTTGTTTCAAATTTGTCAGAGAGGGTTCTACCATTTTCTCCTTTATTAAAGTTGGAAAATGATCAAGAATTTAAATGGGGTGACGTGCAACAAAGGGCATTTGAGGAAATAAAATAATATATGAAGGGTCCACCTATGTTGGTCCCTCCTCAGTAGGGTAAACCTTTTAAATTATGCATATCGGCCGGTAGCCAAACAATTGGATCGGCATTAATGCAAGAGTTTGAAGGAAAAGAACGAGTTGTTTTCTATTTAAGCAGAAGGCTTTTGGATCCAGAAACAAAATATTCTCCTATTACAAAGTTATGCTTATGCTTATATTTGTCTTGCACTATGTTGCGACATTACTTGTTATCGGCTGAGTGTACAGTTGTGTCTAAAGCTGATGTGATCAGACACATATTATCAATGCCAATATTAAATGGAAAAATGGGAAAGTGGATTCTTGTATTATCGGAATTTGTCTTGAGGTACGAATCGGCTAAAGCAGTCAAGGGGCAAGTAATAGCCGATTTTATTACTCAGCATCATAAACCAAGTATTGGTTCTGTAGAACTAATGCCTGGACATTATTCTTTGATGGATCATTATGCAAGCAAGGTGGTGGCATTGGTATTGTTATTGTTTCACCTTGGGGGGCAAGTTTTGAGTTTGCTTTTCCAATTAAACCAATCGCTACCAACAATCAAGCAGAATATGAAGCTATTCTTAAGGGACTTCAACTTCTTCATGAAGTAAAGGCCGAGTCAATTGAAGTGTTTGGAGATTCACGGTTAATTATTAATCAGTTGATCATCCTATATGAGTGTAAAGATGATATCTTGAGGGGATACTATGATGAATGTCAAAGGTTACTCAAGGAGTTTCCTTATATTTCCCTTCAACATATTCCAAGAGCACAGAAACAAGAGGCTAATCGGTTAGCTCAGAGTGCGTTAGGTTATCGAGTATTTCAAGAGATCTTAAGTAGTGAAACCTTGACTAATGAATGGAGAGTTGAAATAGTCGATTACCTTAAGAATCCATCGTAGAAGGTTACTAGGAAACTAAGGTATAAATCAACTAAATATGTTTTGCTAGATAATCAGTGATATTACAAGATAGTCGATGGGGCATTGCTTAAATGCTTAAATCAAGAAGAAGCTAAAGTGTTGATGAGTGAAGTACATGAAGGGATATGTGGAGCTCATCAATCGGCTTATAAGATGAAATGGATTATTCACAGGACTAGATATTTTTGGCCAACAATGCTAGAAGATTGTTTTGAATATTATAAGGGGTGTTAGGATTGTCAATGTTTTGGTAATATTCAGAAATCACCTGCATCGGCTATGAATCCAATAATCAAACCATGGCCGTTTCGAGGTTGGGGAATTGACTTAATTGGCTAGATTTTTCCACCTCTAGTAAAGGACATAAGTTTATATTGGTAGCAACAAATTACTTTACCAAGTGGGTTGAGGCAATTCCTTTGAAGATGGTAACCTCAAAGAATATGATTGATTTTGTCAAGGAACATATTGTGTGTCATTTTGGAATTCCTCAAACTATTACTACTGATCATGAGACAATGTTCACATCAGAAGAGTTCAGAGATTTCGCAGCCAGTATGAGAATTAAGTTATTAAAGTCTTCTCCTTACTATGCTCATGCTAATGACCAAGCAGAGGCGTCCAATCAAATTATGATTAAGTTGATCAAGAAAAGATCGAAGAGCAGCCAAGGAAGTGGTATTTAACGCATAATGAGGCATTATGGGCATATAGGATGGCCTATCATGGATTCGATTAAAGTATCACCTTATGAACTTGTGTATGGTCATAATGCAGTCCTTCCTTGGGAGATTCAAACTGGATCAAGGCGTGTCATGTTGCAAAATGATTTATCAACCGAAGTTTACAAGAATCTTATGATAGATGACTTAGAAGTCTTAAGTTGACATCGGCTGCGTGCTCTTAAGAATATTGAAGCCAATAAGCTAAGGTTTGTGAAGTATTACAATAAGAAGGTCAAGAGCAAACAATTTTCTGAGGGAGACTTGGTCTGGATGGTTGAATTGCTGATCGGGTCAAGAGATAGCAAATTCGGTAAATGGTCACCTAACTGGGAAGGTCCTTATCGGATTAAACGTTGTCTGCCTGGCAATGCTTATATTTTGGAAATGCTAGGAGGAGAAGAGGAGTTTGACAGAGCGATCAATGGGAAGTATCTAAACAAATATTATCCTAGCATTTGGATTAATACTTGATAGCCGATTTGTTCAGTCATCGGCTCTAATAGCCGGTACCAGAAGGGTATTGCCTTTAGTTCAAAAATTAACCTAAAGAAGGAAAAAGCCGACACAATATGTATCGCCTATAGAGCAAAAAACCAACATAGAAACGATTATGGTATACACAAGACATTGCAGAAAGTACATTGAGACAATCATAGAAGAAACAAAGGTTTTATTGATTAGTTTTCCCTAAGTACAAACTAGTCAAAGACATTGTTTATCACATCCTGAGTGGATGTAATGTCCATGATGGCCTCCGCTAGCGTCAACGAAGTCCTTGATTAACTCCTCGCGCTCCTTGGGGCCATTGCCCATCAGGGAAACCGATCTCCATGGTATGCAGCTCATACCTGATCTAGACCTGTGCCGCGGCTAGCGCCACCGATGCGCCATGACGGACACCATTGAGGGTGATCTCCTAGACATGGGCCGGGATGTCATGGTGATGGGCATTGATGAAGGGGCCTCGGCCATTGACGGCTATCGTAGTTGCATTCACCGCCAGTTGGAGGGCTCCTAGCTGCACCATCAGGGTTGGCGATCTTAGAAGCATAGGAGCTATCAAGACAAAGGCAGTGGAAATTGAAATAAGGGTTTTCTTGGAGTTCATCTTACCCCCACCATGGCATCGAACTTGGCCAGCCATGCCAAGTAGCATTGGCTTCTCCTCGGTGGCAAGGAGGGTGGCTTGAGAAGCCTCAAGGCAGCTCTCAAGCTGATCATTCTCTCGAGTTGCCTCGGAGTAACAGTCCTTGGCCTCCCTCCATTCACTGGAGGAAATGCCAGGCATCATCGCCATTGTAGGAGTCGGAGGAATCCGACGATGAGTCTGGCACAGCAGCAGCAGATGCGGTGGTAGAAGGCTCGCTGGCCTTGGCAAGAAGTAGCTAGAGGCTATCATTGTAGGATGAGCCTATAGATGCATTAGTAGATGATTCTTGCTATGGATGGGAGCGTTTCAGTCTTACCTCATGCGACACAGCCGCTGGCCGACCAGGATTTCTTCCTTTAGGAGATCTTGCCACTATGCGCTTACCGTGGTGATCTTCTCCTAGCCATAGATGTTGGCCTAGATCACTGGAAGAAGAAGGCAACCACTACAAGGTTTGTGAAGGCAAAGAAGTGAAGAGAATATCGGCGGTTGCAAGTGTAGATGTGCTTGAAGCCAGAGCCCTTGGCTGGTATTTATATCCATAGAGACAAGATGGTCGATATCTTGGAATATGCAAAGACAAGCCCAATTAATGGAAGAGGGAGCACCGTTCTGCTAGTACCGAAGGGAAAACACGATGATTAATGACTGGGAAGGAATTTGAAAAGTTTTACCATGAGAGCCATTTTTAGATTTAATCGAGTTAGATCGAATCAGGAGTTGAAATTGGCTAATCTAAAATAGCTATTCTACTGAGCCTTGAGGAGACACGCAATAGGCCAGATAATTGTTCTCCTTACAAATTGGGCAAAAAGGGAAGCCACATTCAAATGAAGAGATTGTTTGCTAGCTTCTCCTATTACAAACTAAGAATTAGGGAAACACTTTGTTCAAAATGTCTTCGGCCTGGGAAGCAAGGGCTATGGAGTTGGTAGTGTTGAAGAAGTCTTTGACCAGGCATTCATGGTCCTTAGGATGTTTGGTGGCTGGGAAACCATGAGGAAGAAGTCGAAGCTTGTGACTAGAGTGGGCTTGCGCAATAGCCAATGCCATGGTAGCTCCATGACGAACACCGTGAAGAGCAACTTCTCTGATGTAGTTTGGGACATCGTATAGGTGAACCACCAACACGGCACCCCTGGCATTGACAAATCCTGCCACATAATTTGCAGCTAATCGAAGGCTTTCCAACTAGGGCCGATAGGTCTGAAGGGATTCAAAGAAGGGATAATCAAGATCTTGAAGACAAAACTAAGAGAACAGAGAATTGTGGTAGATATCTCACCCATGATTCTGGCCTCAGCCTTGGCTAGCCTCACTTGAGTGGAGTTGGCCCTATGTTTCGAGATGGTGAGAGCATCCTACAGCATGTTTAGATGAAAGTCCATCCTCCCAAGATCATGGGTTGCATTCTCCTGGTGACGAAGATGCTAGTGCTGGTGGCACAGACTCGTCAAGGGCCTCTTGAGCAGACCTCTTGCCCTTCTCCATGTCTTTGGGCCTATTGGAAAGCAAATTGCACCAAAGACACATAAGGTTTGGGACAAAGTAGGTTGTTTTTGGATCCACAACCATGGACCGTATATATAGCCTAGGAGATAAGAAGATAGACTTCATTAGGCTTATGGAATTGAAGCCAGTTATGAAAATGAATCAACACTCTAGAAATTCAAGGAATGGTTCATGGAAGCACAACGAATTTAGACTTATTGCTTCCTATAATTACAAATATCATGGGATTGATACACAAGGTTTACATTAACTGACATTTGACCCACTAAGACTTCATTAGATTGAAGGGAGTCCAGATCCCCACAAGGTCGAAGGGCATCATGAACCAAGTTATATCAGCACAATGATGGATGTAACATTAGGGGAGAAAGGAGACATGCCTACTAAGAGGATGCCCATATATCCCACCAATTTCTTAGCCTGAGCATTTGATATAACAAACAAGGGGAAGGTGTCCACACATTTGAACCCTCGCAAACACTAGAACAACTCTACGCTAATGGTGAGAAGACTCAAGTGATATCACAAGAATTCTTCTAATCACAATAGCTGATCCTTTTGCTCGATAAGGCGCTAAAATGAGTGACACAATCACCCTATGCACAAGAATTCTTCTAACCACTCAAGACCCTCATAGTAAGGGATTAGACCATGGAGGGTCTAGCAAAGCTGAGGGCACTCGAGGAGGCAAGCAAAAGAGAAATATAACTGAGTTGTTGGGTTGCTCTCGCTATAGTCGGATAGACATTTATAGTCGGTCTTGAAGATTGAGTCCAAGCGCCCATGAAGCAATAGTGCTATCATGAAGCTTTGAAGTGTGGGCTCATAAAGCATGTCAAGGACGTTGGTGAAGGTGACAGATAGTAGACCCTAGATCAAGGTTCTCTACCCATGACTACGGACCCATTGGGGGTACAAACATGGTAATTTTGGAATAAAATTATTTTTATCCAAAATTTAGGGGGCATGTGTTTACACCAAAATTTGGAAAGAAGAACAGTGGGAACTCGAAGCTTCTAAGATTGCATCATCAAGGAACCAATCAATCAATACAATTACTTTTTTCGGCTTCATGCCAACCCTTTGGAGTACTGATTACTATAGATCTCGACGAGTTCTTCAACAAGCAGGGTTGCATCGATCTGGTCGACCTCTGGCTTGTCTGTGAGTACCATCATATCTTATACTTTTGTTTGTAAGGCTGCATCGGTCTAGTCCGACCTCTTATGAGCTTTAGTATGAGTTAGTTATCGATCTGTATCATTATTTGTATTGCTGCATCAGCTGATTGATCTCTTACGAGTCATAATATAGATTAAAGTTATCGATCTTGTGTTAAATAACTTGTTGTTTAATACAATATCACCAGTTACCGAATCGGCTAAGATTAGTAAGATTTTTCTTGCTATTTTTAGTTGATTCACCAGTTATCGATCTTGTTATAATTAATATTTTATTAATCATAACAAATCATCTGATTGAGATAGAGATAGATCGGCATCATATCATCATAATTGGTCGTCTTCTAGTCTAGCAACATTATGAATCTCATAATTGATTACTTAATTCTACTAGATCGGCCGTTTTATCTCTATTCCTATCAAGCATAGTATGCATTCAAAGACATGTTTCGATCTTGTATAAACTCGCTAGTTAATGAGATCTAATCTAATGACACTACCATAGCTGCATCGATCCGGTCGAGCCTCACTGATAAGACTTTAGATTAGAGATTATCGATTAGTGGTTTTGTTCAGTGATCGAGATATGTACTATGTTTGTTTTCTATGCATGCATCGGCTGTTTTAGCCGATTCGCCTAGTGCCTTCATAGATATGGCATGCTTTCTTGAACCTGTTGACATATATTCGGTTTTATGGGTTTTCTAGTTTTAGATTATTGTCATCATCATAACTGCATCAATCCTATTGAACCTCACTATTCATGGTGATAAATTAGATCTAGACAGTTTGTAGATCTATTTATATTAAACAGTCGATTGTTTGCGGGGTATATCCCTTTTTCACCAAATTCATTAGCTTTGCACCACGTATTGATTAAATCTAATCTAGCCAATGATATATCTTTGACCCATACATATTAATAGCTTATGAAAAAGGATCATTAAGACTGGGTGCATTGTATTCGTTATTATAAATCAATCATGACCCACTGAGCATCACAGTCCTTAACAGTCGATTTCTTCTCAGTATCGGCTATTTAGTCGATTTTTGTTTGGCTGCTCCTAAAGCAGCACACTTGGAACTCTCTGGGCAAAATCAGCATGTTCCACCCTAAATTACTAATAAACTTTCTCTTCTTTCTTGTCAATTGTTGGTCAAATTGATTGGCATGCCTTCGGGGTTCGTAGGATCGACTGGTCCTATGTTGAAGCCAAGTAGATCTCCGGATCATTCTGGCTTGCTCTATGTCCTCAGCGTGTCTCCCACATTATCACAGCCGATAGGGATGATCCTTGACTCTGAGCTTTTGTAGGGTGGCATACAGGATTTTGGGGAAGCCTCTAGTGTTCAAGCAGTAACTGCGAACCCAAGCTCCTACCATTCCGAGTGGGTAGCTACAAGGGAGGGTTGAGCGAAAAGCTTGCTCAAAAGGAAGAGCTAAGTGAGTTGGGATACGGCGGGTGGTGGTACCAATGGCTAGGCTAGGCCCTTTTGTAATGGTAGAGTAGTCAGTGGTCTTGGCATAGTCCATCCTTGGTTCCAGCGTGAGGTCACTACAACAAGTCAGCCGAAAATTTTCATGCGCTCGAGGCGAGCGGTGTCCGAGGCCATAATGACTAGTACGACTGTAGGGCAAAGACCCAATGAGAGCACAAAATGAGTATGGAAGGACATGAGTCATGGTAGGCAGTGAACCATAAGCTAACGCGAAACATGAAGCCATAGTGCAGCAGTAATTTCCTTAGCAAGGACGAGTCAGTCGTGCATAATGCGACATGCGTGACATCTATGAAGGGCGCACCCATAAGCAATACTAGCACGACGACTGAGGCAACACCCATGCAATAGACTTAGGGATCATATATTCTGCGAGAGCCAGTCCATTGGAGAAAGCCCAATTAAACCTATTCTAAATACTTAACCATAGTAATAGGGCTACTTATATATTTTGTAAGCAAACGTCCTAACCTTTTTGCAAAACTAGGTTATCCAATTTGAATTTAGAAAAGGGTTTTGAAGCTTTATCTCCTCATTTATACTCTGATACTAGTTCTGGTAGAACCATCTAATATAATGCTCTCTCAAGAGTACTTGTCTTCCATTGGACATTGAGTACTCAAGCGAGGACACTAAACCATGTTGTTCTATCGAGCACACCCTGAGGGAGACCTTGAAACTCCACATTTTTTCACCAGGATCATAAATGAGAGTATAAACTTACAACATCTTTAGCCCTTTCTTACATTGCTTAATACAATAGTGGAATCAAACAAGTGATCAGGGTTTCAGCAGGAAAAGAAAGTTATTTAATGTTATGGAAAGCATTAATATAGTAGCCATTTATATACAAGATACGCTAGCAAATTTTTACATCTTTTCTTATAAAACCTTTAGTGAGTGTTGACACAAAAATATGGCGATGTGATCAACACACAGCAAGCTAGAAGATTTGAGTAGAATGACACTAGAGATCTGCTTGGCTTCAACATAGAACCAGTCAATTCTGAAAACCCAATGACGTGCCAGTCAATTTGACCTGCAATTGACAAGGAGAGAAAATCTTATCAGTAATTTAATGTGGAACATGTCGGTGTTGCACCAAATAGTTCCAAATGTACGGCTAGATAGCTGATTCAATAAGGCTATCGAACTAAAAGTTGATATCCAACGTATCCATGAAATGAAGATCTTTAAATCAAGGATTATCGGCTAATATTAAACGATGATGATACGAATCAAAATAACCGATGCTCATAGAACATTAGAAAGCAACATCGTCTAAATGGAACATAATCGATATAAAGTGTCTAGCTGATAAGTTTGATGAGAAGAGTATAACATGCGAACAAATCGACTATCTAATATAAATGAATCTACAAACAGTTTTGGGTCTAATCTATTATCATCAATAGTGAGGTTCGATAGGATCGATGCAGCAATGATAATGGTAATAAACTAGAGCCAAAGAATCTATAAAACCATCTATATGTTGACAGATTCATGGAAACATGCTATATGCGTGAGAGTATAGTCAAATCGGCTAAAATAGCTGATGTAGTCATAGCAAACAAACATAGTACATATCTTGATCATGAACAAGACCACTAATCGATAATTTCTAATCTAAAGTCTTACCAGTGAGGTTCAATCAGATCGATGTAGCTATGGTAGTGTCATTAGATTAGATCTCATTAACTAGTGAGTTTATTCAAGATTGAAACATGTCTTTGGATGCATACTATATTTGATTGGAATAGACATAAAACAGCCGATCTAAGCGGAATTAAGCCATCAATTATAAGATTTGAAGCTGTGACCAAATCAGAGGATGACCAATTAAGATGATATGATGTTGATGTATCTCTATCTCAATCAGGTGATTTTATTATAATTAATGAAATATTAATTATAGCAAGATCGATAACTGGTGAATCAACCAAAAATAGCAAGGAAAATCTTACTAATCTTAGCAGATTCGATAATTGGTGATATTGTATTATGGCTCATAAAAGATCAATTAGCTGATGCAGCTTTACAAGTACAATACAAGTTCTGACGGTACTCACAAGCAAGCTGGAGATCGATCAGTCGATGCAGCCCTGTTTGCTGAAGAACTCGCTGAGATCTATAGTACTCCTACTCCTAATGCGATTGCAAAAGCCAGAAAGATTGTATTGATTGTGTGTTCTTTTTTTTATAATAACCAGGGTCTAATATTTATACCCAAAACCTAAATATGAATCCTACTCAAATGCGACTCATTACAATTCTTGGAATAAAAGAAAATTCCTAACTTAATAATAACCATGGAGCCCAATTTTCCTTATTTGTAGAGTCCAACACATCTTCCTGACGTCACTCAAGTATAGCCTATTGACGTCGTCTGCTGATGTCATCCATAAAATAGATGATTCTGACATCACATCTAAATAAGCTGATACCGATTCACATCTAATCGATTCCTTGAGGACCCAATCCTAGAAGCTTTGAGTTCCGCATTCTTCATCCCAAATTTTGGTGTAAACACATGCCCCCCCAATTTTGGAATAAAAATGATTTATTCCAAAATTCCTATTCATCTATTCACCGAGTTACAACCACTCATTCCAAAATAAACGCATGGCTCCTGATCTCTCGGGTCAAATTCTATATAATACCCCAATAGTATCATTTCTAGCTCGCTCGGCCTGCTTACTTTCTCCTTCTTTCTCAAGCAAACTTCAATAGACAAAGCCACCACCGCCAAAGCCTTAACCCTAGCAAATCATCTGCTCTACCAAGCTGTCGTTTAGGTAACCTTCCTTAGATTTAGATCCATTTTGGCTACAATGGCAACCAGCGACCATGTTCCCGATGTATGCCTTTAAACTTCTACCTTTCAAATGTTAGCCGCTACTCTGTACTTTCCCTTTTCTTAAATTAATCCCAACTAGTTTTTAGGAAATGAGGAACAAAATTTTGATTCCATCATCTGTTGTTCCCAATGCCTATTATCTTGGACCCATGGGTGACCCTGATCCATCTGATTTTATCAATCAAGAAACCAACAGAATCCCCTTCAAATAATCTGTAGTAAATTTGTCTTCTTGGAGCACCAAGACTCCCTTTAGAAATTGACCCAAAATGCCTAAGGGATGGAGGAATTGGTCCCATAGGTTATTAGAGAAAAAGGCTAGAGATTAGGAAATTTATGACTTGAATCAATGCCTGACACTCTCACTGTCTAGAATGGAGAGGAATGACTCACTTCTGATTTCTGCATCTTTCTTTTGGTCCAATACTTTGATTGCTTTTGGTTTTTGTCATAGTCCAATGACCATCACTTTGGCTGATATTTACATGTTGACTAGCCTTAGAATAATAGGATCAATGCAACCCTATGATTTCTTAAGTGCTGGGTCCAAGAAATTAGTCAAAATATCAGACTGCACAGGATAGGGCAAGCTATATTCTAAACCATATTGGGGATGGATCGATTATTGATGAAAGAGAGCATGTAGCTTTCCAGAACATGTGGCTAGAAAAATTCATCTTTTGTGGGTCATCTTGCGGACTAACTTATAATCATAAATACATGGCAGAACGTCTAGTAACCGGCAATGAAATCCCTCTCAAAAAATATCTGTTGGGGTCTGCTATCACCAGATGCACCAAGTATCTGTTCAATTACTAAAAAATAAACCAGTGCATACCATCATTGGCCCTTGGTGGTTAATATAATTGTGGCTGAATCTATATGTGCATAAGATTGTAAGACCCAATCTCAGGAATCTGAGCTTCCCTTCTTCTAACTTTGCTGAAGATTATAAAGGAAAAGAAGGAAGAACTCGACAGTGTATAAATTATGGTGAAGCTGCATTAGCTATAACATTTTCAAGAATTTTTTCAAAGTGTTTGATGCAAACATCTTGACTTGGCTGCCTTATGATGAGGACAAAGATAATGAACAAGTTATGCCAGTCAAATTTTGGTTTGAATCAGGTTGCTCAGATGAAACAGCTGCTGCAATTTTTAGTTGTATTATCAACCCCTATGTACTGCTAGCCAAATTACGCCATGGCCGTGGCAAAATGGCTATTGGTTCTTTTCTCCTAGATAACCTCCCAACTTGTGAATTCTGTAATCCTTCTTTTGTGGCCTATCAATTCGGCCATTGACAACTACTTCCTCGGCTATTCTTTAGGAACACTCTGAAGCCAAGAGAAGGTATCAGTGAGATGATGGAAGCTTCTAGGGTTTTTCAACTAGGATCAGACCTTCCTTCTCTTTACCTGCATGAATGGACAAGAGCTACCTTCTCAAATTTGTTTGATTCCTGGTGGCAAGAATGGCACTCTCACCTCTTTTGCAGTCCAATTCATCCCAACTGTTTAGCCCTGGATGAAGAATTTGCTTCTGATTGTGAGGTAATTTACTAATTTTTTTCTTTCAGAGGGACTATCTAACAAGTCCTATCAATTCATCTAACAATTTCTTTTGCAAGATACTAGATTTGATATGCCAAGTGTGGACAGGAAATGGCATCCCATAGAATATTATCCACCATGTCTAGCCTCAAGAATGGGATCAACTGCACCCACTCTAAAAAAGTCGATGAAAACCCTAGTGGCCCCAACAATACTCACATATCAGTCTTCAAAATGCAAGGCCACCCAAGGTGTAACTCAGAAAACCACCACTAGAAAGAGACTTCACAGAACAAAATCATCAATTGCTCAAGTAATTTAACTTTTCTTCCCTCTCAAGATGATATCCAACTTCTAATTCAATCCTTTCTTGTAGCCATCGATATTGCATCTCAATCTGCCTTGGGTGCCAAATTGTTGTCCTAGGCATTTGAATTGGTGTCTACCAACCTCTGATCGGCTAATCCCCCTAAGGAGCCGATTACAATTGAAATAACCGATGCTTCTGCCAGACCCAAAATAGCAGAAGATTAGAACCTCTCTACTTCACCTCCTAACGCTACCAAGGTATCTCCTTAAGCCTTTTAATCTTATGTAATCCTCACTCTTCACTGATCATTCTCCTTTATCAGACACCACGTTAGAAAACATCTGCACAAGAGCAAAGGTCTAACTACCCTAATAGTTGAAAATGATCCTATTGATGCTGGTACCCAAACCATTGATTCTCCAACTCAGCAAACAGTCGATGGTAAGAAATTCATATCCTTATTCTTGTCCTTCTATAACAAATATAAACCAAAAAAACTTCTTGATGCCTATAGACACTAGCATCAAAAGTCCAGAGCTGATCTAACCAAATGTTGGAAAAGAGGTTGGCACATCATCGGCTATTCCTTCTCCTCAGCCAAAGTTCCTTCCAGAAAAGGTACTATGTTCCCCTCACCATTCAGCTCATTGTCAACCCATTTGTCAGTTCTAATAAGATTCCTTTTGTTCACACATAGGCACTTAATTCTCCAGCTCTGAGCTACTCCATCAACTTTGAAGAATACATAGATGAAAGTGAGATTAGCTCATTAGCCATTTGTTCCCAAGAGACTTTATCAAATGAGACCAAAAATAGGCTAAAAGACATGTTGCCAATGCTCGAGGGAAATATAGCTGATTTGGTCTAGGATGCAGACCCAATGATAAGAATCTTCTTAGCCATCAAGGATAATTTGACCCCAAATCTTGCTAAGGCCTTGGTATCTATATCCAATATTGAAGACCAAGCTCTCAAGGTGAAAAAAAGCACAAAGAAATCTGATTAACCATGAAGCTTTGATGGCTAAAAAAGAATTCTAACAAATAAGAAGCCAAAGAATTAGCACAACTGATCGACAATTTGAAGAATTCTTCTTCCAAAATTGAGCCAGAACTAAATTAGCTGAGAGTTAGGCGTGCTGAGCTTGAAAAAGAACTAGAAAGTGTGAAAGCCACCATCGAACGTCATGAGTCCAACTTGACTTAGATCCCCCATGCTATCAAATAGAAGAAGCAAGAAATGTCGATCAAGGTCAAAGATGGCAAAGCTATTCGCAGCAGTCTTAAGAGCATTCTAGGATCAACCGAAGAAGATAAATAACAAATTGTAGAAGTTGATGCTATTCGACTAAAAGCACTATGAGCAATTCATGATGCTCTTAACTTGTAATTTACATTCTAGTATCTATAGCACATAAACCTGATGATAACTACACTTTTTGGTTTGACCAGAAGAGCCGATTTGAATTAGCCGATTTCTAATTTATGACTTTACTCTGACTTAACTGAATCTAAAAATGGCTTTTATCACAAAACCCTTCGAATTGCTTCTCAGTCATCAACACCATGTTCCCCTTGGCATTAGTGAAGTGATGCTTCCCCTTCCATCAATTGGGGTTGCTTTCACACGTCCCAAGATATCCACCGTCTCACCTTTGTGACTATAAATACCAATCAAGGGCTTTGGCCTCAAACACATCTACACCCACAACTGTTCTCATTCTCTCATGTCCTTCTACCTTCAAGAACCATGTAGTGGTTTCCTCTTCTCCTCTCAAGATCTAAACCAACACCCATGGTCGGCAAAGATAACTACGACAAGTGTGTAGTAGAGGACATCCTAGAGGAGGAGATGCCAAAGAACCAGCGCCTCCACCGCATGAGGTAATACCAAACACCCTCCGCTCATGGCAATGAATCATCCACTAACTTGTCCATAGATTTGTTTTGAATAACAGGCTCCTTCCTCATCCTAGGGCCAGTGAGCCCTCTAATACTACGTCTATTGCCGCCTCAGCGCCGGACTCATCATCGGACTCCTATGACTCGTATACCGGCAACGACGCCCGGCGCATCCTCTAGGAGTGGAGGGCTTCCAAGGACCATTATTCTGAGGCAACTAGGGAAAATGGTCATCTTGAGATCTGTCTCGAGGCCTCCTAGGCTACCCTCCTCGCCGCAGAGGAGGAAACCAACACCACTCGGGTGAGGTTGGCCAAGTCCGACGCCATGGTGGCAGGTAAGCTTAGTTCCAAGAAAACCCTCACTCTTATCTTCACTGCCCCATTCTTGATAATCTTCTTGCCTCTTTGATTGCTAGCCCTAACTGGTATAGTTGGAAAACCTCTAACTGGCGACGAACGCAACTATGCAGCCATCAACGCCCGAGGCCCTCTATTCATCAACCATCTACACGACATCCTAGCATGCGCCTAGGAGAATGCCCCCCATGGTGTTCATCGCAGCGTAGTAGTGGCTCTAGGCCACGGTGCAAGTCTAGACCGGGCACGACCTCCACGCCATGGAGCCAGGCTTCACGATGGCCGATGATCCCAACATGCACGAGGAGCTGATTGAGGACTTCGACAATGTCATTGTGGCCATTGTAGATATCACACCAGTCCAAGATGTTGTGAACAAAGTGTTTGATTAGTCTGTACTAGGAGCAAACAATGAATGAACAAAGTTTTTGCCTTTTCCTTATGAATTCATCTCTAAAACTACCATAGTATGAATCATGATTGTCCTTGTGTGTGTTTTTGCTCTATAGGTGACACATATTGTATCGGCTTTTACCCCTTTGGTTTATTTTCCCTTTTGAACTAAAGGCGATACCCTCCTGGTACCAGCTATTAAAGCCGATGACCAAACAAATCGACTATCAAGTATTAATCCAAACGCTAGGATAATACTTCTTTAGGAATTTTCCATTGATTGCTCTATCAAACTCCTCTTCCCCTTCTAGTATTTCCAAAATATAAGAATTACCAGGCACACAACGTTTAATCTGATAAGGACCTTCCCAATTAGGTGACCATTTGCCAAACCTGCTGTCTTTAGACACAATCAGCAATCTTACTTTCCAATCTAACTCTCCTTCGCAAAACTGTTTGTTCTTGACCTTTTTATTGTAATGCCTTGCAACCCTTAATTTATTGGCCATAATATTTTCAAGAGTGCACAGCCGATGACTACTTAAGTCCTCCAAATAATTCATCATAAGGTTTTTATAGACTTTGGTTATTAAATCATTTTGCAATGTAACACATCTTCATCCAGTCTGAATCTCCCAAGGAAGAACTGCATTATGCCCATATACTAACTCATAAGGTGATGCTTTAATTGATCCAAGGCAAGCCATCCTATATGCCCACAATGCTTCATTAAGTGTCAGGTACCACTTCCTTGGCTGCTCTTCAATTTTCTTCTAAATCAACTTAATCAAAATTTGATTGGATGCCTCTGTCTAGCCATTAGCTTGAGCATAATAAGGAGAAGAATTTAGTAATTTAAACCCCATACTGGCAGCAAAATCTCTAAATTCCTCTGATGTGAACATTGTCCCTTGATCAGTAGTAATGGTTTGAGGAATCCCAAAACGATAAATAATATGCTCCCTGACAAAATCAACCATATTCTTGGAAGTTACTGTTTTTAATGGATTCGCCTCAGCCCACTTAGTAAAATAATCTGTTGCTACTAATACAAACTTGTGCCCTCTACTTCAAGGTGGAAAACTCTAGCCAATCAAATCAATTCCCCAGCCTCAGAATGGCCATGGCTTAATTATTGGGATCATAGCTGATGCAAGCGAATTCTGAACATTACCAAAACGCTGACAACCCTGACACCCCTTGTAATATTCAAAACAATCTTCTAATATTATTGACCAAAAATATTCACACCTATGAATAACCCATTTCATTTTATAAGCCTATTGATGAGCTCTACATATTCCTTCATGTACTTCTCCCATCAATACTCTTGCTTCTTCTTGACTTAAACATTTAATCAAAACCCCATCAATTGTTTTGTAATACAACTGATTATCTAACAAAACATACTTAGTCGATTTATATCTCAATTTTCTTTTAACCTTCTGAGATGGATTCATTGAGGTAATCGGCTATTTCAACTCTCCAATCATTAGCCAAGGTCTCACTACTTAAGATTTCTTGGAACACTCGATAACTTGACGCATTCTAAGCTAACCGATTGGCTTCTTGATTCTATGCTCTCAGAATATGCTAAAGAGAAGTAAGGGGAACCCCTCAAGTAACTTTCGACATTTATCATAGTAACCCCTTAGAATATCATCTTTACACTCGTACATGCCGATCAATTGATTAATACCCAGCTGTGAATCTCCAAATATTTCAATTGACTTAGCCTTTACTTCCTAAAAAAGTTGAAGTCCCTTAAGAATAGCTTCATATTCTGCTTGATTATTGGTAGTCATTGGTTTGGTTTGAAAGGCGGACTCAAAACTTGCCCCTTGAGGCAAAATAATAACAATAACAATACCAATGCCACTCCTTGCTTGCATGATGATCCATCCAAGAATAATGTCCAAGGCATAGGTTCCACATAGCCGATGCTTGGTTTATGATGTTGCGTAATAAAATCAGCCATCACTTGCCCTTTGACTACTTTAGCCAATTCATACCTCAAATCAAATTCTAATAATGGAAGAATCCACTTTCCCATTCTACCATTTAATGTCAGCAGTGACAACATGTGTTTGATCACATCAGCTTTAGACACAACTGTACACTCAACCGATAATAAATAATGTCGTAATCTAGTGCAGGAGAAATACAAGCATAAGCATAACTTTTCAATAGGAGAATATATTGTTTCTAGATCCAAAAGTCTTCTACTTAAATAGAAAACAACCCATTCTTTTCCTTCAAACTCTTGCATCAAGGCCGATCCAATTGTTTGGCTATCGACCAACACGTACAACTTAAAAGGCTTACCTTGCTGAGGAGGAACCAACATAGGTGGAGATTTCATATACTCTTTTATCTCCTCAAATGCTTTTTGTTGCACATTACCCCATTTAAATTCTTGATCATTTTTCAACTTCAACAAAGGAGAAAATGATAAAATCCTTTCTAACATATTTGAAATAAACCTTCTGATGAAATTAATATTACCAAGTAGAGATTGTAATTTTGTTCTATTAGTTGGAGGTACTGCCTCATCAATTGCTTTCATACTTTTTTGACCAATCTCAATTCCTCTCTCATGGACAATAAAACCAAAAAAATGTCCAACTGACACTCCAAAGGCATACTTATTAGGATTCATCTTTAAACCATGTTTTCTTGTGCACTCCAAAGTCTCCCATAGATCAGCTAGATGTTCTGTGTACCCTTTGGATTTCACCACCACATCATCAATATAGATTTCAACAATCTTGCCGATCAACTTATGGAAAATATAATTCATTGCCCTCTGATAAGTTGCACCAGCATTCTTCAATCCAAAAGTCATCACAACCCATTCAAATAAGTCGATTGCACTGGGGCACCTAAAGGCTATTTTTGCTATGTCTTCTTCAGCCATAAAAATTTGAGTATAACCTACATTACCATCCATAAAACTAATTACCTTGTGTCCGACCGCTACATCTACCAACATATTGGCTATTGGCATCAGATAACCATCCATCGGTGTAGCCCTGTTCAAATCTCTGAAATCAATATAGACTCTCAACTTCCCAGTTTTCTTATACACGGGAACTACTTGATATCCACTCTACATATCGGCACGGTTGGATAAATTTTGCTTCTAGTAGTCTTTCAGTCTCCTTCTTAATGTCATCAAGAACATTTGGATTAAATCTCCTTAAAGCTTATTTAAATGGCCGATATCCAGGTTTGATTAGCAACTGGTGTTCAACAATTGACCAATCTAATCTAGGCATTTCATAATATTCCCAAGCAAAACAATATTTAAATTCCTTTAACAAATCAATCAATTCTTCTTTATACTTAGTACCCAACTTAGCACTTACATATGTTGGCCTAGGCCTATCGCTAGGACTAATATCTATTTCTTCTAACTCATCGGCCGACGTAAAGCCATGTCCAAGTTTACCATCCATAACATCTATTGGATTATCCATTAAAATAAACTTTCAGAGCCGACTGCTCGGATCAGCTGTTGGCCTTCATCATTGATTCTAATGAAGCTTTCTTCCCATCGCTTGCTAGAAAACACTCAAAATTTTCTAGTTCCCAATACATTGGATCAGTTGTTGCTATACTCATAGAATCATCAGCATGCACTAGCTCAACATTATCTCCATGCCACTAAATCAAGCATTGATGCATAGTCGATGGTACACAACAATTGGCATGAATCTAATCATGACCAAGGAGTAAACTGTATGAACCCTTTCATTCAATGACAAAGAATGTAGTGAGCAAAGTCTTGCTTCTAATTGTCAATTCAACATTTATAGCCCCCTAGTCTTGGACGCATTACCCCAAAATCCTTAAGCATCATGCCAGTCTCAATTAGATCTTCTGGTCCTTTACCAAGCTTACAAAAAGTAGTATAAGGCATCAGATTAATAGAAGCACCTCCATCAACCAACATTTTACTCATCAGCTTTCAATCGACAAAACCTTTCACATATAAAGCCTTCAAATGCCGATGCTTAATTGGTTTATCAAATATAGGTTGTTGAATCAATGTCAACTAGGCCGCCATCTCTTCATACTATGATTTATCAAAATCTGAATAAACTTTTGATCTGTTGGAGCTTTAAATTCAGATGGTAAAAGAAAAGCCATTTGAATATTAGCTGATGGTTGACCCTTATCGGCTGTTTTTTTAGCACGCCATACTTGCAGTTTACTAGATTTCTGAGCCTGTTCTAATTATCTGCTCCTTAGGCGTTCTACTCTTCTCTTCTGACTTCTTGTTAAACCTCTGTAACATCTCTAGTGTTTTGACCTACCACTAAAACTTGACATGTCATCATATGCATTGCAAAGCATTCATAAAGTAGAAAAGTTTGAATGCATTCACTAAATAAGCTTTATTTCATAAGTTGTCATTTTTATGGGATGTATGTGATCCAATACTCTAAATAAAGATCATGACCACAAGTGTCAAATTTCATGTGATCATGTGAGACCATGTGTCAATTGACTCAAATAACCCTAATGGGCCATGTTACTGGTCAAAAATCAAAGTTAAGTAAAAAGGAAAACAAATCAAATTTGAATTCAAATTCAAACCATGAAAGTCCATTTTGCCCCTTTTGTCTAATTCAAAATCCATTTGGAATTTGGGGGTGTGACAAAAAGCAAAGTTGAAGCTTATTTTATAAGGATCAACTTTGGTATTCAAAGTTTTTAAAGTTTACATATAAAATTTGGAGTAATATTGAAATGATTCAAATGCTCAAATGCACCCCAAATTCAAATTTCAAAATGGAGGCAGAATTTGAAAATGTTCATTTAAGCAAAGTTGTAGAACTTTTGATTTTGAACAACTTTTATTTTTGGAGATTTTTGAGTTGTTATACAAATTTGAGAGTAATTTGTAAAATGAACTCAATGGCAATTCTGTAATTCTTGTGAACAGTAGCACGACCACCGCCCCACCGCCGGCGCCGTTTCTCTGGCCTTCCAGGCATGCCCATGGCCGCCCTTGGCTTCGTGCTAGCACAGGATGCTCACTGCGTGTCATCCCCTCGCTCTCTTGGCCGCGCTATAAAGCCCCGACGTCATCGTCTGCTTTTCTTTCTCTCCTCTGTTTCCTGACGCCGCCGCCTCAGCTCCGGCAAGCTCCCCTTGCCTCCTCAGTGCAAGCCAGTCCCAACAAAGTAGTGTCCCAGTTTTGCTTGCTCCTTGCACCTCCAACTGACCTGTTGTTACAGCTTGATTTTGCCGAGAAATCACTGACCACGTTCTTCTTCCTCGCAGCCGGCAACCTCGACCAAAGCTCCATTTCACCAGTGGCTAGCATCATCTGGTGAGCCGTTGCCCTTGATTGTTATATCTACAGCTTCATCTTGATGCTGTAGTGCTTAATCCGTTCTTGCTTGGTCGTTTTGCCCACTGCAGTCGCCGAAACACTGTCGTCGATGAGGTCTGCTCCACCGTGATCATTGTCACCGTCGAACCGTGTCACCATAGCTTCTCCGGTCTCGCTCGTTGCTTCAACACATTCGGGGTGAGCTACTGATGCTTCCTGGACTCTTTGTTTCACTATTACCAGCCTTGTTCCACCGGCGTAGCGTCGCTGTGCTGCCACATCTGCCATGGTCGGTGTCAGTCTTGTTCCGTGTTGTAATCAACCTCCGTAATGCCACAGATCGATGCGCCTAGTCCTTGTGAACGTTTTGGTACTTTGGCCATCGCCGTTGGGCTCACCGTCGGCGAGACAGCGTTGGTCAGCATCGTCGTTGCCGCGGTCAAAGCTGAAGCTTAGGGATGACAAGTGGGTCCCGTATGTCAGCGACTGTGTAGTTCAAATGGAATTTTTCTATTTTTAGAAATGGATGAATAGTATCTATTTTTGTAATTTTTGTGTAGATTTATTTAGAGCTCCAAAAATTATGAAAATGTTTGTGTGACCTCTCTGTGATGAATATTATTTAGGAAAAATATGAAATATCGATTTACAGTACTTGTTGAATGTGATGAAAATTACTCAATTAATTGATAAATGTAATTTCCATGATTTTTTTAGGCCACTGTATAATTCCAAAAATTATGAAATTTGTTTTGGTACACTAATTTGTCATGAGGAAGCTTACATAAAATTTTGAGGTCATTTGGAACAAGTTTATTTTTGGGCTTATTTCCAAATTAATTCAAAAATGAATAAAAGTAAACCCTAAGTGTTAGGTTAGAGTTTGATCTTGTTTTGGTCATGTTTTGTGACCAGTAGGGTTTCAAGATCAATTTGGTCAAGTCACTTGTGTGGTCCTTGATGGTAGAATTGCAAGTTGGTTTTGTTGGCTTGCAACTGTACCGTGAAGGAAAGTTGTACTCAAGGTGTTATTATATTTCATGCACCATGAAAGCATCATGTTTACATTATCATCATGTTGAAGTATATGTTATTATTTCATGTAGAATTCGAGAGTGAACCGATCCTAGTTGAGCAAGTTGTGGAAGAATCCCAGGTTGTCTCGGGATTCGATATTTGTGGTACTGATTCGGAACCCGAGATCAGTCAACAAAGGCAAGCCCCGGTTTATGCATTAAACCATTACCTTGTTTACTTTGAAAAGTTTATCACCTATGTTACCTATTGCATTAAGTTGATTATTTCAAATGTTACCTACTTGATGCATTGCCTACCTTGTTAATTGTTTACCATCCTTGACGATGATTTCATTTACAAAGGCATAGAATGCTTAGTATGCTTTATGGTAGGCTTTTAAAGTAAAAGCTTTGATACAATCAAAGATGGCATACTGGCCAAAGAAAGAAAGAAGATAGAATGAACTAGAGACTAGTCGGGTGACTTATCTTGAATGTTGGGTAATGTTGCCAACTGTGTCGCTTAAAGGCCACTCATTAGTGGATCTTCTGAATGAGACACTTTGTAGTACTGGTCACATACTCCGGTAAGCCTACTTTGGCTAATCCGATACTAAGATGAATGCCCACGCACTAGGAGTGGAGAGATGGTAGGAGTAGCGTGTACCCTCGTGGCTGGAATGTGGCCGGATTTGAGGTTGTGCTGTGCTCTCAGGTGGCATGGAGACGGCTTAGTATAGGAGGATCTGGTAGCAAGGTTGATATATGCAAGATCAAGTTCTACATATGTCGTGTGATACAGAATCCCTAGCTGGGACTTGAATCAATTCGAATTGCCGGTGCACCACGGATATGGAGACTCGATTCATTATAGGAGCAATGCAAGACTAGTGAATTACTAAAATTTGAGAAAAGGAATGGAATGAGAAGGAATGGAACATGGGTTATGAACACTTAGTTGAGATAATGAACTAAGAAGAATTAGGGGTAAAACTTGAAAATAGAATAAAAAATAGTAAGCTTTTGGCAAAGAACTTTTGAATCTTGCTACATCCTTACCTTGCCCCAACACCTGCATCACTAAAGTCTATCACCCCCCTTTTACCTTGCCCCAACAACTAGCAAAGAACTTTTGTACTCAGGGTTTGTTAACCCTTATTGTAGGTGAGTCGCATGCGCAGGCTTGTTTTGGTCCCTACTGCATGTCAGTGTTTGAAGTCGATGACGATGAGGAATGATGAATGGCCTTTGGACAAGGCACTAGTTTGTATGATAAATAATGTTAATGTAATATTATCCCGCTACTATGGTTGTATGACACTTATGGTTATGTAAGTTTGAAACAACTGGTTTGTAATATTAAAACTTAAATCTTCCGCTTTATAATCTCTGGTATGTATATTGAAAACTGTTGTAATCTGCAATGTCTGTGATTGGGATCCTATTCGGAAAGATTCATAGATGATTTAGGTTTCCAGAGGACACCCAACAGACCTGTTAAGTTGTTGGGAACTTGTGTACGCTATCAGAGGTCTGTTGAGACAACAATAGGTGCACGTGGGCCCGATTTCTTAGGAGGTTCTGCCATAGCTGGTATCAGAGTAGGTCCTAACTAAGATCATTGTAGGTTACTTTGGAAAACCTTCAAATTGATTTGGATCAAAGAAAGTAAACTTGATATTTTAAAGTTCAAATTTCTTTCTTCTTACCTATGATCTAGCCTCAATCCTATCTTATTTGAAAGTTCATGGCGGATAATATGATTAGGTTTGTCCTATGTATTAAAAATCTAGTACTTTTGATTATATAAATCTTTTGTACCTAGATTCAGTAAGATCGAATTCATGCATCATGCTTGAACACCTTGCATAATAATTCCCCTTAAAAGTGGTTGGGTAAGTAATATCAATCCCATTCTTGCTAACCTCCATTATCCTCAAGCTATCCTTATAGTCCTACCCTAACTTCTACAGGCTATGGCAAAGACCAAGATAACCGCTCGCAAGTCCACCAGACCTCACGGAGTCCCTTGTCACCAGTTGGCACCACGAAACCATGAGCTTGGTGAAGGAAGTTCTAGGACCTTAGGAGAGGAAGGATCTTCAAGCAATCCCACCAACATCGAGAACCTTACCACGGAGCTCAACACTCTTCGTCAAGCTCATGCCAAAGATCAAGAGGAGCTGGCTGAAATGTGAAGGTACATCACCATGAACACCGAGTTGCAAAATGAAGCCTGGACATGAGACGACGCAGCCAATGAACATGTCCATGAGTTGGAGTTCTATGTAGAAGACCTAGAGATGGGCAATGCCATTCTTCATGAGAATGTCCACATGATGTACGCTCAACTTCATCCTCCTCATGATGATGGTGAAGTTACGGATGAAGAACTGATTGTAAATCTAGGAGAAGTCCAGGATGAAGAAGAGGAGGAGGATCCTATGGAATTAGTGTACTTCTCAAATGAAGATGAGGTTTCATCCGGTATGGACACGGACGTCGATGACTGAGAGCTTGGAGTAGTAATAGTTCCTTTACTGCTTTTCTAGTAAACTAGGGTTGTCTTGTGGGATACAAGACATGTAATATAAATAAGTAACCCTTTGTAGCATGAAACCTTTTAACTATTTTCAATAAATAAGAATGTAAATAAGCGTGTCTCTCTAACAGATGCCTCGTCCTATCACCTGAGCTGGAGCAAGTACCTCGCATGATAATGATGATATCCCAAATCCTCCACCAATGCCTCCGACTATGGCAGATGCCATAGCCGCACTCGTCAATGCAACGACAGAGAATGCTAGGTTGTTAAGGGAATTAGCTCAGAACCAACATGCACCACACCCTATGGCCGCCGTAATAATGGAAATGATGAGTCAACCTATATTGATTTTACTGAACACACGTTCGCCTGTAGTTTTCTAAGGCAGAAGAGCCTTTAGAAGCTGATGATTGGCTTCGGATAATTGAGCAAAAGTTTGAGCTGATTCACTGTACCGAGATTCAGAAACCAAGGTTTGCGGCACAGCAACTCCGAGGAGCTGCTGGTGCCTGGTGGACAAATTTGGTAGCTGTACAGCCCACTGGTCGCCAAATCACCTAGATGGAGTTTAAGGATGCCTTCAGGGCACACTATATTCCAGATGGTGTGATGACCATGAAGTTAGAAGAGTTTTTGGCTCTTAAGCAAGGGGAGCACCCAGTGATGCACTATGTTGGGTGCTTCAATTTACCTGTCATAGTATGCTATAGAATATGTGAATACTGACAGGAAGTAAGAAGAATCATTTCCTTAGAGGCCTGAACACTAAACTTCAGACCATGATGGCAACTTGTGGCAACGCAACTTATCATGAGACAGTCAACATTGCTATCGCTTCAGAGGAGAATTATCACCGACACAAGGAGGGAAGAAAAAGAGAATATATGCTTCCGGATCGTCGAGTGGAAAGCGTCAAAAGATAGTCTACCATCCTCAGAATCATGGCTGTACGCCATTTCGCCCCCAACAAAGCCAAAGCAGGCAGCAAATCTTTATTCGCCCTGCAATTAAAACGCCTTATCCTCATCAAGCACCGCAGCAGCAAAATAATACAAATAATGCAAACCGCACTACTACTCCCTAGAATCACAATTATCCATGTTATAATTGTGGTAAACCCGAACACTTTTCCTGAGAATGTTCATATCCCAAGAAGAATAATCCTGATGCACCTAAAGCCCCTATTACTCAAGCTCAGAATCAGTACAAGGGCAATGCTCAGAACAGTCTGAAGGGTCAGGCTGAGAAGAAAACTGGAAGGGTCTTCTATACTCAGGTGGAATTTATTCCAGAAGGAGAACCAGTAATGATGGGTATGTTTCCCATTGCTAAGCATCCTACAATTACCTTATTTGATTCTGGTGCATCCCATACATTCATCAATCATACATTTGTTATGAAGCATGGGATAACTATTGGGGAAATAAAAGAACCATATCATATACAATCGCCCGGGGGGATGAATCTGTACAAGGGAGGTAGTTCAACATGTATCTATTGATTTGGGAGGTTATGAGTTCCCTACCAATATGCTGATATTAAAGGATCAAGATATAGATGTGATCCTTGGTATGAACTGGTTAACTCAACATGGGGCTATCATAGATTTCATGCATAGAACCATAAGGGCAAATGTACCTGATAGCAAAACCAAACTTCTCATCCAACTTCCCTTTCCTAAGAGTATAGTTGAAACAGTCTGTGCAACTATTGTTGAAGAAGCCGAGAAAATTCCAGTGGTATGTGAATTTGCGGATGTCTTTCCTGATGATCTGCATGGTCTGCCACCAGACCGAGATGTAGAGTTTAGAATTGATCTGAAACCAGGAACTGGCACCTGTGTCCAGAAGAGCATATAGGATGCCACCCAAAGAACTAGCAGAATTAAAAATCCAACTACAAGAGTTGTTAGACAAGGGTTTCATTCAACCCAGTTCATCACCTTGGGGATGCCCTGCTATCTTCGTGAAGAAAATGGACCAAACCTTAAGGTTATGTATTGACTATCGACCGTTAAATGAAGTCACCATAAAGAACAAATACCCCTTCCCCGAATTGATTTGCTTTTTATCAACTTGTGGGAGCTAAGGTGTTCTCGAAGATAGACTTGAGATCAGGCTATCACCAGATTAAGATCAGACGAGAAGATGTGCTGAAGACAGCGTTTACTATCCGATATGGTCTATATGAGTATCTAGTCATGTCTTTTGGGCTGACCAATGCCCCCGCTCATTTCATGTACCTGATGAACTCAGTTTTCATGCCTGAGTTGGATAAGTTTGTAGTGGTGTTCATTGATGACATTCTTATCTATTCTAAGAGCAAAGAGGAACATGCAGAATATCTCCGCATTGTTCTACAACGATTAAGAGACCACCAATTATATGCCAAATTCAGTAAATATGCATTCTAGTTAGAGGAGGTACAATTTCTGGGTCATGTGTTATCTGCTGAAGGTATAGCGGTTGATCCGAGCAAGGTAGAAGAAGTCCTTAACTGGAAAGCACCTGCCACTGTTCATCAAGTTCGTAGTTTTCTAGGGTTGGTAGGTTATTATCGTTGGTTCATCCCTGACTTCTCCAGAATTGCGAAGCCGATTACTAAACTGCTAAAAAATCAATCTAAGTTTGTATGGTCAACAGAATGTGAGAAGGCCTTTCAAACATTAAAGAAGTTGCTGACAACTGCACCAGTATTAGCACAACCTGATATCGAGAGGCCATTCAATATCTATTGTGATGCATCTGGAATTGGTACTGGCTATGTTCTTATGCAAGAAGGCAGAGTCATAGTGTATGCTTCCAAACAACTCAAGAAGCATGAAGAACATTATCCCACCCATGATCTTGAATTAGCCGCTGTTGTTCATGCACTCAAGGTTTGGCGACATTATTTATTGGGCAACATCTGTCATATCTATATGGATCACAAAAGTTTGAAATATATCTTCACTCAGTCAGAGTTGAATATGAGGCAAAGAAGATGGTTGGAACTTATCAAAGATTATGACTTAGAAGTGCATTATCATCCGGGCAAGGCTAATGTGGTTCCGATGCCCTGAGTCACAAGAGTCATTGCCATTGTCTGACTGTGAAACCTATGCAACGAACATTGTGTCAAGAGATGGAGCATCTGAATTTACAAATCATAGAACAAGGTTCCCTATCCAATATTGTAGTTGAGTCCACTATCAAAGATCAGATCATTGCTGCTCAACAGAAAAGTAAGGGTATAGCCCATATCAAAGATAAGGTCAGTTCTGGAAAACCAACATGTTTCAATATTGATGAATCCGATGTCGTATAGTTCAAAGATAGATTGGTAGTACCCAAAAGTCTGGAGCTGCGAAAGCAGATTCTTGATGAAGCTCATTCTACAAGATACTCCATTCATCCAGGTAGCAACAAAATGTATCATGATCTGAGAAAGAGATATTGGTGGACCAAAATGAAAATAGAAATAGCTCAATATGTGGCCAAATGTGATACTTGTCAGAGAGTCAAGGCGGTTCACATGAAGACTGTAGGTCCATTACATTCATTGCCAGTTCCATCTTGGAAGTGGGAAGATATCTATATGGACTTCATCATGGGATTGCCTAGGACATCTGTAGGCTACAATTCAATATGGGTTATTGTTGATCGCCTAACCAAGATAGCTCATTTCTTACCAGTCAGAGATAAATATCGAGCGGAACATTATGCAAAGCTTTATCTTGATAGAAACTTCAGTCTGCATGGGGCACCCAAGACCATTGTCTCTGACAGAAGGTCATTGTTTGTATCCAAGTTTTGGAAAAGTCTACATGAGTCTTTGGGAACTAAACTTATCCGCGGTTCTGCTTATAATCCGCAAACAAATGGACAAACTGAAAGGGTCAATCAAATTCTTGAAGATATGTTGAGAGCATGTGTCCTTTCCTATGATGCTAAATGGGATGAATGCCTTCCCTTAGTTGAATTCTCATATAATAATAGTTATCAAGAGAGCATTAAAATGGCACCATTCGAAGCATTGTATGGCCGTAGATGCCAAACACCTTTAAATTGGTCAGAAGCTGGAGAACATTGGTTCTTTGCGCCAGATGTGGTCAAGGAAGCTGAAGAGAAAGTTAAACTCATACAAGCTAATATGAAGGTAGCTCAATCCCGACAAAAAAGCTATGCTGATAAGAGGAGATGACCGCTAGAATTCAAAGTGGGAGATCATGTCTACCTCAAGGTATCGTCGATGAAAGGAGTTCATCGTTTTGGGATTTGGGGAAAGTTGGTGCCCCGTTACGTCGGTCCTTTTCAAATCCAACAATAATGTGGACCGGTCACCTATCACGTCAAGCTACCAGATCACATGTCAGCTGTGCATGATATCTTCCATGTATCCCAGTTAAAGAAGTGTCTTCAAGTAACTAACCAAGTGATCGACTTTGGTGATGTAGAACTAGAACCTAACTTGACTTATGCTGAGTACCCCATTAGAGTCTTAGATCAGAAAGATCGAGTCACTCGAAGACGTACAATCAAGTTCTACAAAGTACAATGGAATCAACACACTGAAGATGAAGCTACTTGGGAGTCCGAGGATTACTTAGAAGAAAACTTTCCTGACTTCTTCGCTTCTATCTAGTTGCAATACCTTGTCTATGTTGTAACTTGTCTCTTTTGTCAAAAGAATGGAAAACCCCTCACTAGCTTTTTGAACAAAGTTATGATGTGATTAGTTTGACACATCTCCTTTTCCATTACTTAGCCTTAGGTTTTAAATCTCGGGATAAGATTTCTTTAAGGGGGAAGGGTTGTAACACCTCTAGTGTTTTGACCTAGCACTAAAACTTGATATGTCATCATATGCATTGCAAAGCATTCATAAAGTAGAAAAAATTGAATGCATTCACTAAATAAGCTTTATTTCATAAGTTGTTATTTTTATGGGATGTCTATGATCCAAAACTCTAAATAAAGATCATGACCACAAGTGTCAAATTTCATATGATCATGTGAGACC
>NW_027098446.1:0-21295 GCF_019320115.1 Miscanthus floridulus | reverse complement strand
CTACTCTATAGAATGATGTGGTTTCAATGTCTTGTCAGCTTTGAGTTGGTGTTCCCTCCATCCTTCTTAATATCATAACACACTCTAGTTCATTTGTGAAGGAATTAGTATTCTTGACCCTGTGTTCTTACATAACATGTTCCCCTTCGAGAGGTTTATGGGAGTCTTTGAAGAAATATGTGAAAGCCGTTCTCGGCCTGAAGGAAGCATCGCCCAGGCTATGGAACAGAGGAGGTCATTTAGATTCGTGTTGACTTATTCCTGACCTTAGCCCGATTGGCGTTCCCGAATCAACGACATGAGGGGCGACTCAGTGGTAAAGAACTTTAGGGAAGAAAACATATATCGGCCTGGAAGATGATTATTTTAATAAAGCCACACTACATAGTTTCTTCAGAACTCGTCATTGGTGCATCCGTACATCGAGATACATAAGGAGTTCTTACGATCCAAATTTTTAGGGAAGACTGAAGCTTGGATTAGCGTCAGCACATGGAAAGTTTCAGTGGTTGGTTGCGAAAGAATGTCAAGGTGATGACAATATTGATGAGCAACTATATTTGTTGGCTAGGCAGCCATCATGGCATATCCTCACGTACCAAGGGTACGAGATAAATGGGAATACATTTTACATAGTTGGTCCAAGATAAAAGGAGCACCAATCAAATAGGGTGTTCGCATAGATGGAACAGATCCAAATGGGAATATAACAAACATATTATGGCCGCATAGAAGAGATATGGGAACTAGACTACGCAGCTAATTTTAAAGTCCCTTTGTTCCGGTGCCAATGGGTGAAGCTGACCGGAGGAGGGGTAAGTCGACAAAGAGTATGGAATGACAACAGTTGGACCTCAACAATATTGGGTACAAAGAGGAACCATTCGTCCTTGCTGCCGATGTGAGTCAGGTGTTCTATGTGAAAGACATGTCTACACAAATCAAAGAGAGGAAAAAACGAAGACATCAACTCATGATCAATGAGCCAAAGCGCCACATAATTCTTTCTGGGAAAATAAATATAGTGGGAATTGAACAAGTCAGACATGTCAGAAGATTACGAAAGAAATGTCTGAATTCCACCCTTCATATTGAAGAAAGATCCAAGCATCATGTTAAATGATGAAGACACTCCATAGTTACGACAAGATCATAACAAGGGTCATATGTCAAAGAAAATTCACTGTTGTCCCGCCCGCATGATACAACGATGCATGTTTAATATTTATGTTTTAGAGAACGGATATTATGTAATATGTTATGACTTCACAATTGTAGATCTTGCTGAGATGATCAAACTTGGTATTACCACAGCCGGGACTAAATGTCCTTTAGTCCTGGCTGGTGTTACTAGCCGGACTAAAGGGTCGCGGGCTATATATATCGAACGTCTGTTCTGTTCATCTTCGTCTCTCGCCTCCGTCCTCAGCCCTGCCTGGCCGCGCCATCCGCCGCGTCCGATCTCGTCGCTCCTCTCCCACCACCTCGTCGTCTAGGCCCCGTCTACACCCCGCCCGCCCGCCGCCTTTCTCTAGCCCGCATCGCCGCATCCCATCTCCGCCGCCGACCCCGACCCCCACCCTCCGTCGCCGACGCTTCCCGCGCGCCCACGCCATACGGCCTCCGTCGAACTCGATCTTGATCTGCTGCTCTCGATCGCCATGTTTTTTAGATTTTTTTTACAAAGTCTCGGCTGTATGTTAGATTAAAATGTAAATTTTAATTAGTAGTTTATTGTTAGTTTTTTAGTTATTTTTAGATAGTTTTTGATATATTAGATTTAAATGTATTAAAATTTAATTAGTATTTTATTTAGATAGTTTTTTTATTATAGTTTTTTTTGATATATGTTAGATTAAAATGTATTATCTTACTATTACTAGTTTATCTAATTTCATGTTAGATTTATTTAATTGGATTTAGTAATTATATATTCTATCTCTCTATATATATTATATCTAGAGAGATTCTATATGTATACATATGTACTTAATTTTTCTATATGTATATATACATGTACTTATTTTCATGTGTTGAGAGAGAGAAAATTGTATCTAGAGAGACATTCTATGTGTATCACATGCATATCTAGAGATATAGACATATGCACTTATTTCTATGTGTTGAGAGAGAGAGAAAATATATTGTATCATTCTATGTGTATATATATACATGTACTTATTTCCATGTTGATGAAATATTATGTGTTATTATATTTAATTGGATTTAGTAATTCTATATGTGTTATCACATGTACTTATGTTATGTACCATAGTAATTCTATCTATGTGTTATCTTGAAGATACAAATGGCTGCTCCGGATGATAACTTGAGTGATGACATAATGGTGGATATTATCAACGCCGGCACCATGTGGATGTAGATGACACGAGTCAGTACTTTGCTGATTATGAGGATATCCTGAATATGCCGGTGGTTGAAGATCAACAAATTGTCGCGCAAGAAAATACTGGCGAGGTATATTCGATTATCTATCATCTCTTATAGATGCATGCGTACGTATATTTGTTGTTAATCGTTGTGTTTCTACTCAGTGTAGCCGGTCTCTGGATCTACATCAACCACCGACAAAATTAGGAAAGTCCGAGGGCCAAAAAAGCCATTAGAGGGCCGTTTCATAATATCAGAATTCGACACCGACACCGGCAAACCATTGGGACCACATGCTCAGACATATGTCAATCAATGTGGGTTCGTTGTAAGGGATATGATCCCAGTTAGTGCTCGTGAATGGAAGCAGAAGATATCCGCTCCTAATGTTAGTTTTGTATCTGATCATGACAAGAAACCTAGCTTGGAGAGATATCACTCAGCATTTCACATTACAAGCAGATGATGCTTGAAGGAGCTAGTGAGGGATTGGACAATGAAGAAGATGGCAAACATTGTTCCAGAGTTGGAAGAAGACATTGTATAAAAAGTTTATCTTGAAGAATGCTACACCGAATTTCAATGCTAAGGCATTTGTCAAGTTGGAGTCCCATTGGGATGCCTTCGTAGAATACAAGACATCCCAAGACAGTGAGGAACGTGTGATGAGGAATCGACAGAATGCCCGACAGAAGCAATACCATCATCGCATGGGATCAGGTGGTTATAAGAGTGCTATTTCCAAGTGGCAGAACCTAGAAGCAGAGATTACTGCCAAGGAAATCATACCTGAAACAATAGAGAAGAACTAGCCTCAACGCGCGAAGAATTGGTTCTACGCTCATGGGGTAAGCCTAGACCCAGACACTAGCAAGCTAATTTTTAGCCAAAAACATTGAGAGAGCAACACAGAGACTAGCTCATGCTAGGGAAGAAGCTGATAGTGGTGTTTTCAAACCCAACAGAGAGAAGGATGAATTGACATATGCCCTAGAGAATCCCGAACACGGTGGTCGAACAAGAGGCTATGGGGCGGTTCCGTGGCTACACGCATTACCAGCAGACAAGGATACCTACAGAAGCCGCCAGAGAAAGAAGGATGAGGAGGCAGAATGAATCCGTGCATTGGAGCAATTTGTTGATGAGTCACGACAAGCATTGCTTGAAATCACGTGAACGAGAAAAATCTCTTGAGGCAAGAAATGCAGGAGGAGATCAAGAGGGCAAGTGCAGCTAGCAATGAGTCAAATGCAATCGCAATCAACGTCGGGAGTCACCATTAGCCCCGTTGGTCAGATGAAAGGCAGTTGTGCTTCTACGGAGCTGCCAGTTATTCAAGACGACGCTGGGTTTGTGCTTCCCTGTTGATGACATTACCGAGCCTCTAACAACATGTGAGCTGCACAATTCTAGATGGTAATAATGCATCAATCATGGTGGCTGTCGGGGTTGTATCTCCAATAGACCGAACGAAGACACCAAGAATCCATGGGTCAGTTATTCAACCTGGATATGCTAGCATCTCGGTCGATAGAGTGCTCAAAGGTTACAGCAATGTTCCTCTTGACATTGAAGGCGGTGATGGGGAGAAGACACTAGGAGAAGCAGAGAAGACATTTATTCAATGGCGCAAACGCTTCATCATCATTCCTGGGGCGCCACCGCTTCCCCTACCTCACCCTAGGTACGAATGAAAGTGAATGAAATATTATTTTCCATTAATTTTCTATTGTCTTAAAAAATAATTGACACACAACTTGTTTTTGTAGCAGGGTCTCCCCCCAGCCTAGCCGATCATTCATTCCCCATCTATCACAAGCGTCGCGGGGGGGCGAGACGACTTTATCCCCACGGCGATCGCCAACTCCTACACCGGCCCCATCGCCTCCACAATGATCTCCAACTCCCTACACCGGCCCCACCGCCTCCACAACGATCTCCAACGCCTCCACGCCGGTCTCCACCAACATCGGCCACATCGCCTCCACGCCGGTCTCCAACACCGCCCCCACCCCCTCCACAGCGACACACTACAAAGACGTCTAAGGTTCTCGGCGGCAAAGAAGACCCCCGAGAAAAAGAGTTATTTCTCAAGAAATACTTTCTGAAAAGACTGATGAGCAAATAGCCAACTGAAGAAGACAAAAAAGTGAAAGATTTTTTTATAGATACCAAAAAGAAGAGTCAAGCGAAGCTTAAGGAGAAGCCGTACTTTTACCTACCACGAGAGGTGCTAGGCAGAAGGTCGATGCTCACAAGAAAAAGATGATTGAACTTCGTAAGCCTTCGCCACTATCAGACTATGACCGCTCCCTCGTGAAGTCACATGATGCAGATAAGAAAAGGAAAAGAGCATCAGGGAAGGATGTCCCACAACTCGGACAACAGAAGCAACCAATGCAAAATCTTGTTGTTGCTAATCATATGGTTCCAACATAGAAGTCTATCGACCAGACAACTCTGGAGAAGTGTTGGTTCAAGCCCTTAATGCTTTTTTTCAAGATACTGGTTTAACCTTGGATCAATTGACGGGCAAAGCTCTAATCTAGAACCTGGAAGTTGATACCTGGAAGACTTATAAATATGGCAAAAGTCTGTACAACCCTGCGGCTCTGAATGAATTGGGTACGCAAATGTACTTGCTCAACAAGTGGTACATGCAGGCGTGTGGCAGGGGTGAGCAGTGGATCTTTGTCAGATTTAGAGACCATCATTACTTCCGTGGCGATGATATCTTACATATTAGTTTCGAAGAATTGCATCAACTATACCACATGGACGCTCTGGACAAATCAATCATTAGCTCCTTTTGTTTGTAAGTGATTCTTACTTTTATTTAATAACTCACTTCCATGCGTACGTGTATATAATTATTCTCACATGTAACTTATATTTATATACAGATTCCAGATGTCAGAGCTCCAAAGAATACAAGACACCAGTGTTGGCTTCATTGATCCTTATATCGTATTCAAAACCGGTATTATTGTCAAGGAACGATGGGTATCTGAAGCACAGGAGAATATCATGATGTTCTTCGTGAAGCAGCACGACAAGACAATAATACTTTTCCCTACAACTTTGAGTAAGTGTTAATAATAATGTAGTCTACACATTTTATGTAATATCAATACAACGTATATGCATGTACGTGTGTGTATAAACCAATGCAGTTTTCACTGGATACTCATTGTCATTGAGTTAAACTCAAGTCGGTTACTAATCTTTGACTTGTTGAGAAAAGAACGGGCACTATACCAAGATATGATAAACATTATCTAGGGGTAATTTCGATCTCTCGCGCACAACTATTATTGAATAGACTTTGCCATAATTTATTAACGATCGTACATTATTGGTCGCACAGGGTTTGGAAAGAGTTTTATTCGGCAACATCGCAAGGATTGCAAGGCACCACTTAATGTAGTTAAATACCAGTAAGTTGTACTATATACACTTTCCCACGTGTTAATTACTATATCGTACTTCAATTTACGTGTGAGATGATGAGAATAATCTTCTTCTCGTACAGTGGTGTTTGCGGTAGGAACCAGGTAATAACTTATGTGGATACTACGTTTGTGAATTTATCACTGCGCACATAAGAAGAACTCCTGAAGATGTCCTCAGAGTACGTATATATCAATTTTTTATTTATTTTTAAATGAATATATATACATATATGTGTATTAATACTTTTCCTTTTATTTCAAATGCAAGACTGAATGGTTGAAACGAAGGGTCATGCAAAAAGACCATCTGAAAGCAGTTCAAGAGTCATAGCAGGATATCTTCTAGAAAAAGTGCTAAATCCCAACGGCGAGTTCTACTTTGATCCTAAGGAATAAATGATGTAAATTAAATGTTTATTGATATCGTTATTTTTTGAGAACAAGATTATGAAAGTTGTTGTATATATACATATATATATATATACTAGATATATATATAATATATATAGTTTTATACTTTTATTCGAATATACTAATGCTCAGATGAGAATTAGATGTAATTATACGCATGCGTGTATTTATATTAGCAGCGTAGAATACATACATAAAACATATTATATATTAAACAATATGTGTAACTGAACTGAAAAACAAATTAAACAAAAAAAGAAGAAAGAAAGGAACTTTAGTCCCGGTTGGGGTTACCAACCGGGACTAAAGGGTGGAACCGTTAGTCCCGGTTGGTGTTACCAACTGGGACTAAAGGGTGCACCAGGTTTGCTCGGCTGGAGGGCCTTTAGTCCCAGTTGGTGTTACCAACCGGGACTAAAGGTCCCTCTTTAGTCCCGGCTCGATGACCCGGGACTGAAGGTTCCACCTTTAGTCCCGGGATCGTTGTCCCGGCACGGTAACCGGGACTAAAGGCTGTTACCGCCCGGGACAACAAGTCCATTCTGTAGTAGTGCATTAAGGTATACTCTTATACATAATATTTATGCAATCTTCTCAATCCATCGATCCACGCCTCGGGATTGGAGTTTAACTAGTGGTGGGGCGCGCACTTTTGCGCGCCCGTGCGGTCAAAAATCTGAGAAAACTGAGGCGCGACAGCAAAGACTTTAATCTGGTTCATGGTGTGGTAGCATTACGACAGTAGATAAGTATTATTCTAAGTATTGAAATAGATAGCCACATAAGTTTAGTCCGCAGCCACATCGTTGTACCTTAAGAATGCTCATCGTGATACATTCAATAGGCTGTAAGGAAGCAAGTAAGTTTACGTCTTTTAACTAACCATAGATGGTGGTGCAATGGCCTGGATATCACACAAGTAGGGCTTCGGCGTACGGTACTTGCAATGCAAGAATATCGAACATGTATGATCTGTCCCTGGTTTCGTGGATCGTTCGTACAGAATATCTATTGTGCTGTATTTTTTGGTGTTTTCCCATGAGTACACGCAGCAGAATGTTTGGGCGATGCAGCTGCTGGCTGTGGCCTGCCTCTCCCTGGCTTCCATGGTGGAGGAGACACTCGTGTCCTCCCTCCTGGACCTATAGGAAAGCAAATAGGAAGTTCTCTTAGCAAGCTGTGATCAGCGGGTACGTTAAATTATTGATGAATGGATGCCAATACTGAAATACAAAAAATAGGACTGGGTACTATTATTTGTTTGCAAACTAAATTGAAGAATAACGTGTGCACGGTAAACCTAGATTGTAATGAAATATCATATCATGGTGAAATCATGTTAACAGTGGGGTAAAGCTGGGCAGAGTTAAATGTACCTATTATCCTAAACTTAGTTGATATATATTCCTCTTAAATCTAAAAAATAGAACACAAGGAAAAGCGTTGAATCTCAAAAAATATAGGAATCGAATCCTAACACGGATCATGATATGTTTCTCAATCTCTTATTGGACGAGGCACTCAAAAAATTGTGACATGGTATGTTTGTGGAAGAACCATTGAAAAACTCAAATTGGCAGAGCACTTGTCCATGAAAAGGATCATGGCACTATATGTAAGATTAATAAAAAGAAATGAGCATGTACTATGAGAACCTAACATCAAAGAAACAGGATACCTTAGAATGAGCTACAAATATCATCAACCCGAGATCCTGATAAGGAAAGAACCTGCATATCAGCAGCCATGAATAGGATCAGGCCACTATATTTAGTCCAGGGAACACAAGTTGTTAATGCACCATTTAATGGTACAAAATTGATGGAAATGCATACCACTTTTTATCTGTACAGGTACCTTTAGTTACCTAATAGAAAGCAGAGGTAGAACCATAATGCAATTATTCCATAGAAGCACACACATGTTTCATTTCAGGATTTTTCAATTTGATACCGACAAAACCTCCAGCACCACCTTGCTCTAAAAAAGCTACATCCTGAATTCTCTTTAGCCCCAACGTATTAAAGGCATATAATAATCAATGGAGGATATGACAGCTGTAGCATTAGGAGGGAAGACATTCAGAGATTTAGAAAAAAATTCATAGATACCTGAGGTCTCCATCAGCTTCCTCACTGCCTCTTGTTTCTCTGAAAAATAGAGTGTACCACCATGTTAACAAATTACTGGAAGCAAGATACAAGGCTAGCTTATGTAAACTTAAAATGTAATCTTCTCAGAAGAGGCATTATAAAAAAATAGCAGATCAACCAGATGAAGCAATACTCTGTACAATAAATCGACATTAGCAGTTAAGCAGTGTCATGAAGAGGGAGCTTCAAATTTAAGTGTGAGTAAGCACAAGAAACACAATATTTTAGTGAATGTACAAAGCATCATTGATTTTGTTCTTTTGATCCAAGTTTGCAATGGATAAATTGCTTGTTAATGTGGTAGGCAAATCTAGAACTACCAATGGAAATTCAAGACTTGTACTATCATACTATGAAACTCTAATATGTGTATAGCAGAACTTTGAAACAAGCAGGAGATAGAAGACAATACATCTATTTTTATGTATGAAAATAGAGAACAGTGGATTCTAGATGGATGCGAAGCAGTACCTGATCAGCACCCAGCTTTTAGTTTTAAACAGGAAAAAGTAGATAAGCATTTTACAATGGATGCAACGATTCAAGGTAAAACGGATAGGATCAACCATGACTGATAACTTCCTTTGTCTAGAGTCATGGGAATTAGGAACTGAAAAAAGCAAACGCAAATAAGATACCTGTATTCGGAATTCCAGAATAGTACAAATTTGTTACACAAGCTATGGAGTGCATAGATAATATTGGCCTAGCTACAACTGATGTTTTCCTGGTAGATTGCAGCCACCGAAATCCTACTACTCCCGATGACTAAAAACACTGAAAGGAGATGCAGCTACCAGGTTCAGCGGATTGAACTTGTTGTCCAAACTCAGTCAGCAGCTATCTGGCGGTCAGAGGAATAGCACACGCTGCATTGCAGCTAGACCGAGAAGAACCAAAGCAGCCTGGCAACTATTGCTTCTCAATAAGTTTCGGAACAGTACATAAGCCTACTGACTAAACAACTCTCAAATTCACCAAAAAAATCAAACCAATAAAGGTGGGAAAATTAGATAAGGACAATGAGTAGGTAACTGTTGCTGGGAAGGAGTCACGTTTCTGAAAATTAGAAGAGTGCTGCTTTTGCTATTGCTGTGTATGTGAAAACCATTGTTTCAAAAGCACAATAGTATGCGGTGTACAAACGGAGGCTGTCCAAAATTCACCAGGAATGGGTTCAAACCCAATTTGATTCTAATAAAACTCGAACACACCAAATCAGCCAAACATTAAGAATGGAACTCACCGAAAATAGGCTGAATTCTAGAAAAAGAAAAACACAAGAAGGAAAGATCTCCCGTGATCATTGCTGTAAAAGTTAAACATAATTTATGATGTAATCATCAGATATTGTAGATCATCACCTGATCATGTTGTAGGAGTATCTGGCCATATACATAGAAAATTACAGATTGGACAAAAGTACAAGAAAGTCATCAGCTTATATGTTTTCTCAAAAGAACTGATTGGTCAGTACCTCGTTTCTCTATCAGCGTGTTCCTCCTGTAATCCGCAAAAATCGGAGAAGATTCAATTCGAATCACCAAGAATCGAAGAGGATTCAAATGGAATCCTCGAAACCAAACAGGAAAGGGACAAAGGTGAAAAATACCCCTCAAATAATTCATCTGTGGTGTGCAGCAAGAAGAGCACGAGGGGAGGGAGAAAAATGGAGCCTCACCAATAAGTATCTGGAACGGAGGAAGGGGAAGATGGGCGAGAGAGGATTAGCCGGGAAAGCGACGAGGTGGTCCTTGTTGGTCTGGTCGTGTCGGAGCCGTCGCGCGCTCCGCCCAGTTGCCCCAAAGCCGCGCTCACCGACGTGGCCCGCCAGAGGGCGCACCGGCCCTGCACCGCCCCATGGCCACGCATGGAGGGCGCACACTTGCCTACGCCACCGCACGTCCGCGTCGCTACGGTACGGTGCGCGCTCGCACCGGGTAGGGTGCTCGCCCCGTACCGCGCCTTCGGCACCACACGGAGAGGGAGAGGAAGAAGGAGAGGGGTAGGGGAATAAGATGGTGATGCACCGCCATACAAAGCTGCGAACTTGGCCGCCGTGCTGCCGGCAAGAAAGACGCAGCTAGGGTTTCGTCGAGCGGCCGCGGACCGCATGCAGCGCAGGGGGGCCGGCGAGGAAGAAGAGGCAGCTAGGTTTCATCACGGCCGCCGGCGAGGAAGAAGAGGTAGGCAAGGCTGTGCGGAGGAGGAGGAGGCACGGGAGGAGGAGGGCGGCGCCCGCCGTCTTGGCCGGCGCAGTCGCCCCTGTGGCCGCCGCTCGCGGAGAGAAATTGAGACGGAGAGGAAGAGGAGAGACGCGTTTTTTTTTGGGAAGTCGAAGGTGAGATATCTAGATTCTGAAGTGAAGTTAAGCGGGGTGATGAGAACAGAAGCTGAAGAAAGCTGATTGAGACACAAAAGGTAAGCGAAGCTGATTCAGGGCAAAAGCTGGTGTAGCAAAATCTTGATGGTAAATTCTCAGATCCAACAGACGGTAGATTTTGGGGTGACGTGCATAGGTGCTCCTTCGGAGGAGCTGGCCATCTTTGTTTGGGTTGAATTGAATAACATCTTTATTTCTGCTATATGTACAGGTGGCGTACGGGAGTGCCTTACCAATCCTGGCAGGGCAGACAAGCCATGGCATGGAGATTCCACCTGGCTACGCCAGCGTCGGAAGTAGAGCAGCTCGCTGATAACCAATATGAAGGCCTAGAGCTCGAGCTCCCGGGAGGCGATGGGGAAAGGACACTAGGAGATGCGCTTCAAGGCAGGCATCATTCTATGGCGCAAACGCTACGTCATCATCCCGGCACGGAGGCATCACCGCTCCCCCGCAGAACCCCGGCCGCAACCATCTCCTCAAAGGTCAAGACCGACTTCTCCACCACGGCCTGCTCCAGGACCGTCAACCACCGGGACCGTCGCTTCGTGCTCGATCAAGGTCTCCATCTCCACCACATCTTGGCGACGACGACGCCGGGACTAAGAGCAGCCCCGAGCAAGGAACCTGCTGCACCACTTAAGAAGTCGCGACCACCGCCTCCCAAGCCAACACAGAGAAAGAAGAAACCAAAGGAGCCTGAAGTCACTCCTGAGGAACGCTGGGAGGCAATGACTCACGAGGACGCTGGTCCGAAATCCAAGCAGAATGCAGGGTGTTGTTCAGGAAAAGGGCTGAAGAAAAAAAAGCAAGGGAGATGGTGCCACAACCGTTAGATCCAAATAAATTACAATTTTTTATTAAGATGGTCAGAATCAGTCACACTACCAGACTCAGTGGCTTTGCCGAGTGCCAGGGTCACTCGGCAAAGCCCAATTTGCATTTGGCAAAGGCTTTGCCGAGGTGCTGCACTCGGCAAAAGACACTCGGCCAAAAATGGGTCGGCAAAGGTGTCTTTGCTGAGTGTTTTTTTGTCGGGCACTCGGCGAGCCTCGGCAAAGTTGGAACCGAAAAAAAAAACCCGGAAAAAATGGGAAAATGGAAAAAAAAATGGAATTTTTTTTAATTGGTGGAGGCCCCCGCGCCCATCTCCGGTATTTTTCGCGTAAATTTCGCAGCAACGCGGACGACAGGATTCGAACCCGCGACCTCCCCCTACGCGCAAACCTCCTCTACCACTACACCACACTGTCACTTATGTCTAGATTCCGTTTTAGTTCCCAACATATTATACTAAACCAAGTGCAACACTACTGGAAACGCGTGCTTTGCCGAGGGCCTGAGGCTTTGCCGAGGGCCAAATCTCGGGCACTCGGCAAAGACACACTTTGCCGAGGGCCAACCACAGGAGCCCTCGGCAAAGAACGGCCCTCGGCAAATACAGGCCCACGGCAAATCAAATCTTTGCCGAGGGCTGCGGCCCTCGGCAAAGATGCCCTCGGCAAATTAGGCCCGTTGGGTCACAGCAGCCATTCCCGTCAAGCTTTGCCGAGGGCCACCCGTTAGGCCCTCGGCAAAGGTTTTTTCTGTGAAACCGGTTTTTCGGCAAAAATTTTTTTAAAAAAAAAGTCTTTGCCGAGGGCCCTAGACCAGGCCCTCGATAAAGTTTTTTTAACCAGTTTTTCAGCCAATTTTTTTTTATATAAATCGTCTTTGCCGAGGGCCCGAGGCGAGGCCCTCGGCAAAGAAGCCCTTTGCCGAGGGCCAGGCTAGGTCCTCGGCAAAGATTTTTTTTTTTGGTTTTTTTAGCCCAGTTTTTTTGTGGTGCTACAATACATTGTTTTGAACTCAATTTTACAATTTGGGCCAATTTTTGACTTTTTTTGTATATTTCCTTAATTTATTTCGATTCTTTGATTTTTTTCTAATATGTCAAATTTGAACTGCAGGTGCATGGAATATTGCAATGTAGTGTTTCGAAAAATGTTATTCATGTTAATTGGTGCATGTTAAGTCCCTATCCACGAACTCGCATCAAATTTCGCGCATCTTCTTCACGTAACATGACGACCGACTTGCTGGAAAAGTGTTTTTAAATTATATAAAATCCATACGAAGTCCAAAATCACGAAACTTGTTGAGGTGTCATGTTATCTAGGCTGTGGTAAAAATTAAGAAGGTTTCGAGCGAGTTGCGACGTCGGATGCCTGAAACCCAGACATCTCCACATCACATTTAGTCCCCCTCATGTGGAGATGTCTGGGTTTCAGGCATCCGACGTCGCAACTCGCTCGAAACCTTCTCAATTTTTTACCACAGCCTACACATGCGATACATGACACATCGACAAGTTTCGTGATTTTTGGACTTCGTATGGATTTTATATAATTTAAAAACACTTTTCCGACAAGTTTCTCGACATGTTATGTGAAGAAGATGCCCGAAATTTGATGCGAGTTCGTGGATAGGGACTCAACATACACCCAAATACCATGAATAACATTTTTTGAATCACTAAATTGCATTATTCCATCCACCTACAGTTCAAATTTGAAATATTCGAAAAAAAACAACGAAAAGAAATAAATTAGGGAAATATATAAAAAAAGTCAAAAATTGACCCAAATTTTAAAATTGAGTTTTAAATAATGTATTATAGCACCACAAAAAAACTGAGTTAAAAAAAAAACAAAAAAAATTTTTGCCGAGGGCCTAGCCTGGCCCTCAGCGAAGGGATCTTTGCCGAGGGCATGGGCCAATGGCCCTCGGCAAAGAAAATTAAAAAAAATACTCCAGCTTCTGCTTTTCCTTCCCCACTCTCTGCTCCTTCCCGACGCTTCTCGTCCTCCGCACCGTGCCCACCGCCACCGAGCGCCGCAGCCGCCCCCGCCCCCGGCGAGGTTAATGCTGCCAAGCACCGCGTCCGCCTTTGCAGCCCACGGGCCGGCACATCGTCCTGGGCGTGGAGCCTCGCGACCCTCACAGTGCTCAGCGCGGACGGCGGCGGCCCGTCGCCCCACAGCCGCATCGCCGCCTCCGCTCGCCCCCACCGCATTATCTCGCCCTCCGCACCCTCTCCCTCCCGGATCTTGCTCCTCGCAGTGCTCTACGCGCACGGTGCCCACCGTTCTCGGTGCGTCAACCAGCGTCTCCTCGCCTCCGCCATCTCCTTCGCGGCAGCTCTAGGGTTCCCACCTCGATCCGACTCTGACTCTACAGTTCTCGTCCCCTTGACGCAGGAAGATATACAGCGTGTGCACGCCGAGGCCGCCGCAACGACTGGTCGCAGCAGCTCTACCACAGGTACTGGGAGCCGTTCGTGGAGTACATCGACTCCATGGTGAGCCGCCTGTTCATAACGGGTCCAGTTTGCCTATTTACCCTTCTGCTACACACAAAGGTTCTTCTTAGTCTAACCATGCTCCTCACAAATTTCAAATCATGCCCGAATCTTCCATACCACCCATGTCTGTTGGCTGGATCTGAGACCCCCTGTCCCCTTCGCCTTATTCAGGTAGTATAAGCTTCCTGCTGTGATTATTTGGTCCGAACTCTGTTCACCTTCATTGTGTCTTCCATGCTGCAAATTATGACTGCTAGCTTTCCCTTTCATGTATTGCTTGCACGACTCACCAATAGCTTGTGATTACATCACGGCGATGACATACTTATCAACTTAATTGTGCATCATCTCTGGTTCTATGCTTGGCAGCTGACCGTTCTCCGCTGTCGAGTATTTAACAAACTTTCACATATACCTGTTACCCTGCCGCACATGCTTGTGACTTGAAGCAGCAGCCAACTGCATATTAGCACATGCTTGTGACCTGAAGCAGCAGCCAACTGCATTTTATTTGCCCTCCTCTTTGTTTTGTTTTCTTAATTACTGTTATAGTGGCATAAATTAATTTGTTCTATCTTAAAAAGTAAGTCTGATGAAGGGCGGGGCCCTTTTTTAAAAAAGTAAGTCTGATATTTTTCATTTGGCTTTTTAGCTGTTGGCCAAGTAGGTAGAATCTTGCAATTGTGAGCGTGTCAAAACTTCATTGTCATCTTCACCATCCTCCTGCCCTCAGATTTCAGGTGCTGCTACTGTACCTACAGATGGGGCCAACAGTTCAGGTTTCTCCCTTTTGTAGGTATATCTTGCTTTGCCTTTGCGTCTCATTTGTGCATGCTTCTATTGTGCAGCAATAGCCTTTAGTTGCTCCTGTTTTTTTGTGTTTCCTCACGTTACTGCTTGCCCGGCCAGTCTAATTTCAGACTGATGTTATGTGTAGCTTTTCCCTCCCTTTTTTTTGCGAGTAACGGCACATGTTAATTACAAAACTCCCTTTTTTGCTCCATACACTCCAATTTACAGCAACGGTTCCTAATATGCTTGCAGGGAAGTATCGCAAGGGTAATTGTGTGCAAATATTTGCATCTATCATTTATGCAATATTATGGATATGCTTGTGCTCAGCTAAAGCAGCAGCTATAGTAGTACTTCGATATCTTACTACTATTATCAGTTGGCTCTTGAACTACAAGAAACAAAAGTAGTTGCTCCTTTTGTAGGATTTACAGATGCTGGTCACACTAACACTAGTGTTGTTAACAGATAATCAAATAGGATGAAAAAAAAGTCATTTGTGCAACTGTTTTTTTCTTTTTCCTGTTACCAATCTTAAGATAGCAAAAGATCTTAACAAGTTAAGGTAGTATCTGATCAATTTAACAAGGAAAGAAAGGAATGAAAAATGAATGACTTGCAAAAATATCTGTACCAACATATCTTTATCTAAGAAGTATCAGACTTGAAGTGAAATGAAAAGAGTTCGAAAGTAAAATAATGGGCCAATGTCTGTTTTCCATAGTCCAGACTAAGCAGACCACACTGACAATGTCTCTTGGTGGATTTTACAAGTAGTTGTCTCTTGCTACATTCAATTCCTTTGAATTTCTTTCCATTTCCCTTTATTCCCAAATACATTCTGTAGTAGCTAACTGGGAACTGCAAGTACACATACCGTCCCTCATGTTGTTTGTTCCTATTTGTCTCTAATTTACATCAAAACGAGTGCAAGAGGTCTGTACAGATTTTATAGTTGTGTCCTGCAAGTACTGATCTGGCTGCCTTGTGTATAAAGATAATATCTTATTTTTGCCAGAGTGCATAATCTATAACTCTACTCCTTGTAGGTCATTGGGTCACACCCATATTTGTAGTGATGTCAACTCCAGCAAGGACTTTTCTTTTGTGCAAGCAAGGACTTTTCTGTTGTGCTGTCCAAATGTTTCTGTGAACTCTGTATTTAGGAGCTAGGACCTGTTGTGTAGTAAAGATTTGCATGTTGCTCTAAACCAACAGTATATAAGGGCTGTCATATTGCTGTATTCCTAGTTCACTAGTCTGTACAGTTCGGTCTATTTGGATTGGGGACATGTGAATTTATGATGAATAAACTCTTCATGGATCACTTGTGTTAAATTATTGTGTAATGTGCCCTGTGCCCTGTGTAGATGCATGAACATCTAGAATTATGGTTGTAATATATTGTGATTTGTGGTTCACAATTATGGTTGTGATATATTGTGAGAAAATGGGGTTCTATGTGATGGTTGATATATGTATGTATATATATGAAATGCTTATGTCGATGGAATGCAAAAAAACAAAAAACAAAAAAAAATTTCTGCCTCTTTGCTGAGGGCAATAACCAAGGCCCTCGGCAAAGAAGGGTCCTTTGCCGAGGGCCCTAGCAATAGCCCTCGGCAAAGATTTTTTTGGAAAAATCCTGAAAATTTCTTTGCCGAGGGCCTGAGAGCAGGCCCTCGGCAAAGGTTTTTTAAAAAAATTTCAAAAAAAAAAACTTTCTTTGTCGAGGGCCGGCCCCTCAGCAAACAATTTTTTTTAAAAAAAACCTTTGCCAAGGGCCCTGGCAATAGCCCTCGGCAAAGATTTTTTGGAAAAATCCTGAAAATTTCTTTGCCGAGGGCCAGGGAGGAGGCCCTCGGCAAAAAAAATTCAAAAAAAAAATCATTTCTTGCCGAGGGTCGGCCCTCGGCAAAGAAACCGCCAACGGCGGGCCGGCGCGTGACGGCTTCTTTTCTTTGCCGAGGGCCGTCCTGGCCCTCGGCAAAGGCTTTGCCGAGTACCCGATAAAGGGCCCTCGGCAAAGACCCCTTCGCCATCTAAAAATTCCCCGAGGGGTCTTTGCCGAGGGCAGCCCTCGGCAAAGCCTTTGCCGAGGGTTTCTGGTCCTTTGCCGACCCTCGGCAAAGCATTGCGAGTCCAGTAGTGTAAATTGCTTGTTTGAGGCCCTAAATGAATTCAAATAAAATGTTGTAAACTACAAAGTTTCATAACTTTTCGAGATCTACACTTTTAGTTTAGGAAGTTTTTTCCATCCGAGGTCGTTTACAAAATTTGAATTTCAAAATTTTGAAATTCAAACGCAGTTTTGCATGACAAGATGATTTATCAAATCAAAAAGTTCCAACTACAATGTTTCATAACTTTTCGAGATATACAGAGTTTATTTTGGTTGTTTTTCCATCCGAGGTCGTTTGAAAAGTGCAAATTTTAAATTTTTGAAATTCAAACACAGTTTTTGAATGATAAGATGATTTTCAAATCAAAAGTTGTCAACTACAATGTTTCATAACTTTTCGAGATCTAAGAGTTTATTTGGTTGTTTTTCCATCCAAGGTCGTTTGAAAAGTTCGAATTTTAAATTTTTTGAAATTCAAACATAGTTTTGCATGACAAGATGATTTCAAATAAAAAAGTTGCCAATTACAAAGTTTCATAACTTTTCGAGATATACAAAGTTTATTTTGGTGTTTAGTCATCTGTTCATCCGACATGGTCGTTCTAACATTATTCAAAATCTTATATATCTCTCTTGTAGTTTCATAAACTACAAGAGAGATATGTTAGATTTGGAACAAATTTACTTTTCACTTTGTCATATGAAGAAAGACCAAAACAACATGTACATCTTGATGAGTTATACAACTTTGTAGTTGAAAACTTTTCATTTGAATTAATTTATTGCTTCAAATATGTTTTGAAATTTTCTTTGCCAAGTGTCAAAAAAACACTCGGCAAAGAGCTTCTTTGCCGAGTGTCAAAAAAAACACTCGGCAAAGGCGTCTTTGCGAGTGCCCGAAAAACAACACTCGGCAAACCACTTGCCACTCGGCAAAGAGCCAGTCTCCGGTAGTGTCAAGAAGACGATGAGAGGAAAAAAAAAAGGAAAGGAAAGTCATCTCAAGTGGTGTTGTCCCCCGCCTCGGGCATCTACCAGAAAAGACACTAAAAGGATAGCAGCAACGCCCTTGGATCAACAAGAACAAGTATTGAAATTCATGGAAGATTCATGTATGGGACTTGATGCATGCACTACCGGAATCGCAAGCTTTTGCCGAGTGCTAAGAACTTTGCTGAGTTTTTTTATATCGGGTACTCGGCAAAGGATGTCTTTGCCGAGTGCCCAAACTCGAACAACTCGACAACGACACGACCCTCGGCAAAGCTGGTCTTTGCCGAGTGCTCAGGGTCGGCACTCGGCAAAGACGTCCTCTTTGCCGAGTGCTCAGACATGCTACTCGGCAAAGACTTTCTTTGCCGAGTGTCAATGTCTCACACTCGGCAAATTTTGGGCCCGCCGTTAAACCAGCCTGCGCCGTCAGCTCTTTGCCGAGTGTTAAAATGCAGCACTCGGCAAGAGGCTCTTTGCCGAGTGTCAAAAGCAGACACTCGGCAAAGTATGAATTTTTTTTACTCCTGCACTTCAAAAATTTTCACCTCTCCACGTACCAATGTGGTACTTCATGCTAAGTTGGTGTATTTTTGAATTTATTGCTGTATTTAACTAATTAATTGCATTTCAAGCAATTTTTGAATTAAGTTAAATTTGAACCGCAAGTGATTCAAATATTTGGAAAAAAAATGAGTATAAAATTGATATTCATGTTATTCAACCCAGTTTGAGGCCTTACCTATAAGATTATAAGGGGCTTCGAACATCTTATTTCGGAAATATGACCCCGAGCTTGTGTGGTTGAATGGTTTTTAAATTCTATAAAAGGAAAGGAAGTCCGAAAATCATGAAATTTGATAAGATGTCATGAGATCATATGTGGAGGTTGTGGTAAAAATTGAGAAGGTGTCGCATAAGTTGTCACGTACATTGCTTACAAACCGAAACATCTCCGAAGAAGTTTCATGATTGTTGAGAATGATCTGGTAAGATTTGGAGTGAAAGTAACGGTCGAGATGTGGTTTGACTCCGAAACTTTTGTATAGCCAATAGACATCAAAGATTGTGTCATGTTAAATTTTAGTGATTTGTTTGGATCCATTTGATAATTATTAATTTTTAATTGCAATTATATAAATGGAATTTGAGCTATAACTATATGAAATCATGGTCTATTTTTCGCTGAAGCATCAAATTTGCATTGTTGAGTGAATTTGACAAGGTATTTTCAAAGTGTATTGGAACAAATTTGGAAAAAACGGTTAAGGAAAAGGGAAAGGAAATAGAAAAGTTTTTTTTAAAAATATCTTTGTCGAGTGTCCTAGGGTTAGCACTCGGCAAAGTATAGTCTTTGCCGAGTGCCTTATCGGCTTGACTCTCGGCAAGATTTTTAATGTTTTTTTTTAAAAAAATCCCAGCTTTGCCGAGTGTCGGATCGCGGACACTCGGCAAAGGCCTACTGAAGACTTAACTGGCACGGCCGAGACTCACTCATGCACGCACGCACAATCCCGTCCCCTCACTCCCTCACCGCCCCTGCTAGCGCCGCCCCCCGCTCTTCCCGTCATCCTCGCGCCGCCTCTCGTCCTCCCTCGCTCTGCCCCCGCTCGTGTCCCGCCCTCCTCTGCCCCTCCGCCTCCTCCCCCTTCCCTTTTGTCCCCGCTTTCCTCCCCCTTCACCTGCCCCTCCCGCCACCCCCTCCTTCCCCTCGCTCTCCTTCTTCCTCCCCTCTCTTCCCCCCCCCCCCCTCCTGCCTCTCCCTCCTTCTTCCCTCCTCCTTCGCCTCTTCTCTCCCTCCCCCTCCTCCCTTCCCCTCTCTCGCTACTCCTCTTCTCCCGTCTTCTTTTCCCCCTTCTTCCCTCACCTTCTCCCTCACCCCTCTCTCCTCCTCCTCCTTCTCCCTCTCCCTTCCTCCTGCGCAGTACCTAGGTAATCCCTTGTTCATCTCTTTCATGTTATTTGGAATTGATGACTAGTGGACGATGATCTCCAAAGAGCATCTGATAACAAGGTTTATTGTAAAATTCTGATAGCCAGGGAAGCTATATATATAGTGCACGATGATCTCCAGAGAGCATCTGATAACTAGTAGTGGCTATTTCCTTTACAATGTTTATTGTAAAATTATTTTAGCACTGTCACCCAATTGGCAGTCAGATCACAAAATAGCTTCAAGTTCAGATCCTCACAACTCATCATGGATTTCTACTTTGTCTAAGGAGATTCCATTAGAGCTCCCGGATGAGGATGGAGTGTTTGTGCCTGAAACAGGGACCAAATCCTTGCAAAACTAACTGCTGTTATTCTATCAGATAAGAAGAGCAGCATGCCTAAGGTTATCAGATTATGTTGTTGCCTAAATACCCTGAGATATACTGTATCATCAAAAGCTAACACACATTGCAGAACAAATACTCCCTCCATTATATTCCAAATTATATAATGTTTGACTTTTCTATAGTGTGATTTTACTATGTATCAAGATATAGTGTATATCTATGTGCATAACAAAATTATATCTATGTGCATAACAAAATTAGCTATGTATTTAGAAAGGCTAAAACGCCTTGTAATTTGGAATAGAGGAAGTAGTTATGATTGTTCTATGCTAAAAGGATTTCTTTTTTAGTATACAAATAAAACTACTGAAACTTCAGGGATTGTATATTTCCACCTCTGTATATTTCAAAGTTCAAACAGACTGATAACTATGCAGAAAAGATACATATTTACAGCAAGTAGTATCCATGTCCGGCTGCCAAAAGCTAACAGATTGTAGAATAGATTCTTCAGGCACCTTCTTGTTGTTATGATACCTAAAGTCTATATGTAATTTAGGCATACGGAAGAACTGAAACATCCAGCACAACTCCTTGGCCACGCCTTCAGTGACCGATTCATCAAAAATATTGCCGCCATTGTCAGTGATTTCGCCCAACCAAATAGCTGCTCCACAAAACCAATATCATGTTCAGATCGTCCAAATCCATGGATTTCTATTTCTTGTAGGGAAACCAACACAAGCTCCTCAGTTTGCCAGTTGACTGCTGCCCACAAATACAGCCTGATGGGCATGGTTCCTGACACAACAACAAAGCATATTAGCATGATGAGATCAACTAAAAATTTGGATGCCATGAAAGTAGAGGAATCTAAAAACAAATTATGAGACAACCAAATTACTTCAAGATCATTAGCCACGCTGAATCAATCCATGTCATCATTACATACAATCTAAAGAAACTTAATTGACCA
>NW_027098445.1:0-24032 GCF_019320115.1 Miscanthus floridulus | reverse complement strand
ACATTCACCACCACAACCATCCATATCCTCCACCAACCATCCTTCCCAAACCATCTCCCACCACCACACCCATATCTCATCTCACACACTCAGTCGACAGGCAACTCCCTCTCGGCCTCTTATCTCAATGGCCCACAGCCCCCAAGGCTCATGACTGGAAAATACCCCAACCCTAGAGGGAGAAAAAGAAGGACTCATCTCCTATCTAGTTTAAGCGAAACCTAGGAAAGGTCCATAGCTGACAAGTCAGCATATGTATTGATCGATCAACCAAACACTCTACAGAGGTTTTACATACCCACAAGATAGCCATCCTCGACAGTGCCCCGTCTAGGCAGATTCCGGCCGCTTGCTAGCCTAGAACGATGCCACCCTACCTCTCAGCCCTGGAACATCCCAAGTCTAGTCTGGGATGGATGATACTATGAGTCATAGACAGAGCCAGGGCCCACCGGATGTCAAGAGCTGGGTCCACAAGGCCTCCTGAAGTCTCAAAAGGGTGCGAGGGAAACCGCATGCCCCGTACCTCCTTGCAACATGTTCGCCTAGCAGTAGTGGCATCGCTCTACCAAGTAGTCTGACCGTCCCGCACCACTATAGGGCGAGTGGGATGTAAGGATTCCTGGTGAGTCTGAGTACTAGTAAGTCCCTTAGGGATTGACCAAGCCAGAATGTCTTCATCAGGGTTTCCATTTTACGTGCCACCACAGCACCTCTACCCTGGGCTCCCACCTCTTCGAGGTTCACACCCAAGGACACCTCCAATTACCATTTACCCGCCACAGGTATTCCATATCCAAGTGCCCAAAGTAGCACCACATGGCAAGGACTCACCCTAGGCTTGTCGTTATTCCAAACTCAGTCGACACAACCCTCACTCTCCATGCACCCAAGACACCACGCAACATGCTCACACACCACCAAGTCCGCACCCATAGCCAAACCCTTCCCAGGGGGTTCACCACCAGCATCACATCCCCAATATAATGCGAAGTGGAGTTAATAATAAGTATAGTGGTGTAATATGCAAGCAAGTAGGCAAGTAAGCATATCTAAGCGAGCGAATGCATAAAGTAGGGTGACGTGGTAGAGTGGGTTGCATCAGGGTAATAATGGCTCAGGTAGTAGCATGCATCAAAGTACTAGCAAAGGAATAATTATGAAGCGCTAGCAGTTCTAGATATTTATGCAATGTCTAATAGGATTCTCTAAAAGAGGGTGCTGCCATGACACCTACGATGTAGAGGTAGTAGTGGTACAATTCTCCATTTGTTGGTGTTCCATTAGCGGGGTCACCTCCTCCTGCGTTAACTCCATTCTGCAGTCCTTGTCGTCGTCCACATTCTCTTGGTCCGATCGTTAGCTACTCCATGAAGCGACACACAAGGCAAGAGAGCACTCAACACTCGAAAAGACAACAAGACGCAAGAAAATCCAATAACACCAGTGAGGTAATAAGAGATACACGGCTTAGCCCTCTCGGCGATTGTCTAATTTCCTCGGGCCAAAGAATCACAAGTGGTGGTTTGCTAAGCACAAGCTTAAGTCATGGCCAAGCTAGTATGGCATTAGGATAGATGGTTTAAGCCAAAGCTTATCCATAGCAACACCATGGCTCATGACCTTCGATCCGAGCATCATGGAAAGGACAGGAATCGGGGGACGGGCCCAACGAAGGAAGAACGATGGGGTTCGGCTCTTATAGTCTTATCCAATGAGTCACTATTGGATACAAGAAGCAGACAAGAACGAATAACACTATTGTGACTTGGCTCCAATGTACTTTGGCTCATCCGCTATGGTAGAAAGTGGTAGCGCAAAGAGATTGGACAGCAACGGGTTCTCTCGATCCACACGACATAATAACGTCGGGAGCCGAGAGGATAGTTGCTCAGCAAATCAAAGAAGCGGGGGTTAGCTAGGCACATCCATGTCACATTCTCAGACACATCTTCGGGAAAGATGGTCTTAGACGGCCGATCGGGTCGACATGCACGGGTCCGAGGTACGACATAGACTATAGCTTCGCTAACTAAAAAGAGATAGTCCGGTCTTTGATCCAATCGCCACAGACAAGGTGGGATCGAACAGAGCAGGCTAATAGGGCAATAACAGCAAAGAATGGAGGTCTACTCCTTCCAACACACATGCCTCGACAGAAGACAGGGCATCAGAAGGAGCGACTCACTAAAGAATACAAGTGCACAAACCACTCATAGGGTACCCGACCTGGGTGCACTGGCACTAAGTCATCTCTCTGATTCATAATGGTGCGGTGGTCACCGCGAGAATCAAAGAAACACGATGGTCGAATGGGGTACAAGCATACAAGGGCTTGCGCACGAAGAAGCAAACAAAAGCGAAAGAGAGGCATAGCTCCATGGTCATGGCGAGGCGAACTCACGGCCACAAGCTACACCAATGAGTTGGCACCCATCATTCCATGATTGTTATCTCTAGGTCATCTCCCATAGGACTTGGTCATGGAAGGCTCAAGGCATGCAGGTGATATCCGCATCGATGTTAGTATCGACATCGAATCCATCATGACCATGTTCTAGGGCCGAAGGTAGGAGCTAACACTCGTGGTACTATGAAGTCAACTAAAAAGTGAGGGGTCGAGTTACACTCAGCATCACGGTCACGGTGAGACAGATCCCGCGATCATAACGTTCGAACGAGGTATGAACCCTTAGCCGGCTCGAAGGCTCGTCACACAGGTAACAACACCAACAATCAGCGATAAGAACCAAACACGACCGAAGACGCAACAACTCGACACGACTGTAGAGTAGCACATTCCATAGCGAGGGGGATGGGTAGACCTGCATAAGGGCATGGTGTAGACAGATATAGATAGATCAAGATCACATATTGTAAGTGTACGAACGAGTATAAGAATGAGCAGGAAGGGGCTTTCGTCGGTGTTGGGAATGGCGTTCGACTAGGATTCGACTTCACGGCAAAGATGAAGATGGCCAGAGGTGGTTGTGACTTGTCCCAAAGGGTTGTGGCTTCTTCTAGCCAGCTGAGGCCAGCTACGGCCTGCTGTGGCTAGCTGTGGCTTACTACGGCTTGCTATGGCTGGCTGCGGCTGGCTACAAGTGGCTATGGTTGGCCAAAGGCTGGCTATGGCTGGCCGGGCATGACAGCGACTGACTAAGATGTGCCTACTGCTGTCATACATAGCTAGGATTAGCGACGAAGGCATTTGGGCAGGCTAAGGACTCAACCAGCTAGGTGGCTAAGTGCGGTTGGCCAAGCTAGAGTTCATTGGCGCGACCATGTCGAGCGAGGCGGCCGGAGACAAGCGGGACGTGCATGACATGGCAGCGCCCTAGAGCGCGTCTGCGCTGGCGAGGTGGAGGGTAGTCGGGGTACTTGGGCTCCTCTTCAGCCAGGGGCTAGAGCGGGGTGTGTCCCACATCGGGGCGAGGACGTAGAGGCTGTTCCTAACGCCTAGGTCTTCGTGGTAGGGCCGGATCGAAGCAGCGCCATGGTGGGGTTTGGCCATGGTGAGCGCGGCGGGCACAGGGTGGTGGTGCCAGTGTTCCCGAGCCACTAGGGCTCGACAAGGTGTCTTCTTGGGCCGTGCGTGTGCAGTGCGTGTATGCGTGTGTAGAGGGGCTCTAGGGGTGCTCGACGGCCCTTCCTCTCGGAGCGAGGTGGCCAGAGCTGGCAGGGATGGTAATGCGGGTGGCACTCCGGAAGCAGCCACGTAAGTGCGGTGGCTACCGCCCAAGGCATCTGGGACTTCTATGGCAAAAAGGGAGGTGCTTGGGGTGTTCCGAGGCATGGCCTACTCAACGGACAGGTCAAGGGCGCCGCTGACAGCATGGTGTGTCTAGAACGCTGCGACATCATGGTTGGCTATTGGCCACGGTGGCTACGACAGGACATGGTGGTGGCTGCGTTCTCGGGCGTCATCAGCCTGGCAAGGCAGGGCCTTGGCCGTGTACATGGGTGCGTGCGTGCGCATGTCTAGGGGGCTCAGGTCTGTGCAAAATGGTGCATCATCCAGGGATGCTTCGAGGTCAAGTCGGCGTGAGGGCAGTGTCAGCGTCGAAGGCCGGGATAGGAAGGCAACAAGGGCATGAACAAAGGTGGGGGCTTGGGAGTCTAGTGCTCATTGTTGGGCTTAGCACTAGGCGTCCACGTGGTGCAGGCAGGGCCTAATGTAGGTAGATCATGCGGTGGTGGCCGGGTGCAGGGGAAGTAGACGGTCGACGTCCCATGTAGCGGGGCGTTGCACGGCGTGGTGGTTGGGCGCGATGTCGTGGCGAGGAAGCAGTGTCCATGGTCGGCAGAGCTGGACGGCGCGAGGTGGAGCATGAGCTCATGGTGGCCTATGGCGAGGACGTGGACGATGTCGTGGCACAGCGTGAGGTTGTTGACGTCGTGGTGGAGTAGCTTGTGGTCGTCGTGCTAGTGGCGTGGCACAGGGGCTGAGCACGCGGTCGTTGGCGGCGTGGCTAGCTTGACGTCGCGACGCGGACACAGCGCCACGCCCTGGGGTCACAGCTAGCGATAGTTGCTCGGCGTGGGTAGAGGTGGGCTCCCGGTGACCCATCATCGAGGGCCAAGGCCACAGGGCACCACGGCGGGCACTGCGCTTGGCGTGGCTACGGTTGACTACGACGTCACGGTTGCAGCTCTGAGGTAGAGGTGGGTGGCGTGGATGTGGCGGCTGACAAGGAGGGCTCCAGGCGCTGCGCCCAGACTGGGGGGCATCGAGGATGAGAGGAAGGGAGGAAGAAGGGAATGGCGGTGGCTACAACAGGGAATGGAGAGGGTGCCGGCTGCTTCGTCCTTTTATAGCGGCATCGGCTAGGGTTCTGATGTGATGGACGGTGATGAGCCTCGGCTTCCATACACATGGACGTGTGGCACGTATCAAGCAGCACGGACGCCGAGAGGGAGTAGGTGAGGGCGCTGGTGCAGAGGCGTCGTGCGGTTTGCCTTCATGGGGCGGTGGCGATGGCGCCTGGGAGCAACTTGCCCCTAGGGTTGGAGTGGGGGCGCCGGCTTCTTCTGTGGTGATGTGGGCATGGCCGCGCGTGAGCTAGGCCTCGGCCTGCTGGGCTATGTACGCGCGCATGTGGGTTGCGGGCAAGCACGAGCGCGAGCTGGGCCATGTTGCTAGCTGGGCTAGGAAAAAGGGAGAGAGGTCGGGTGGGGCGGAAGGGCAGTGGAGGGCAAGCTGGTCCTATGCAGCTAGCAGGCCAGGCGGGCCACGGGTGGTGCGAGTGGGCCGATGGCCTTTTCCATTTGCCCATTCTTTTTCTAAGTCTTTTCTATTTCTTATCACTATATCTAATGTACTCCATGGCTCCTATACATGTGGGCATGTGTTGCCAACATATACAAACCTTTATGGGCGTCCACTAGGGTTCTAGGGTCCACGACAGGGGTTGGAAACACATGAGCATTGATATCATAAAGAAGTTGATTGAGTGAGTGAATTGGATCGAAGGATTCGAATGAGGTTCAGGGATATTGGAATGAATCGAGAGAGGTAAAGGGATTCATAAGATATTCTAGAAGGGATCAAAAGGATTTGCTATGGACTTGCGCTCTAACATAAAACCCTACCTCAACTAAGAAACTCTGGCAAGCTCCTACAAGCATTACTATATGTATGCAATAATTTATTTATAAATTGTTCTCAGTTTGACCTAGGTTTGACCTAGCGTCTACATGCTTCACTCATTGCGGGAAATTTTTTAAAAAGTTCATATTTTTGGCTTCTCCAAAAATCCGGTTTGTTACACATTTGGCGAGGGGTCGAGCAGGACACCACGTGACCTTACTCCTATAGCTCGGCTTCTTCATGCTATTATGAGGAGGACTCTACTTCCGAGGATGGGTTACCATGAGGGTCTGACTCGCATTCAGTTATGGCTAGTGTATCACCTAGTGTCTTAGTCTACTTTTGATATTTAGGATGTGATACTTTCAGAGATGGAGGATACACTAGCAGAGGGCTTTAGAGGTCACCATCAACAGTCGTATGCTCATTAGATCACTTTCCTAATCAGAAAGGTAGTTACACAGAAGTCTCTAGAGACAATGGCAGAGTACACAGATGCTACTACTAAGTTTCCATCATATAACATGACCCAGATGCTACGCCACAGTCATGAGAGGACACCTCGCTAGCCGAGCTGTCGCCTAGAGGTACTATAGACAGCAGCCCAGCAGGATGAGATCATTAGGGGCATTGTAGTGATAGAGGAGGAGCAGCTTGATGCTCAGTAGGAGGATGCGGTCGAGAGTGACCCTAGTGACAGCTCAGATGATGATTATCAGCCAATTCTGCATATGGCTCCTTGTCCACACGACAGTGAGGCCAATGGCTCTAGCTTAGCTCTACCATAGCCACCGTAGACAGACCCGGCACTCCTAGCTGTACTTGAGCGGATGAGGTAGGACTAGGCACGCCAGGCATAGGAGACCGCAGCTGCACTTGCTCAGGTTCAGGCTTGACAGGATGAGTTTTAGGGGCAGCAGCAAGCCATGCATCAGTAGCAACTTATGATCCAACATTAGTTACTTGGCTTCATGCAACACGTATTCTCTGCTATCGGGGCTGCTCCTCAGCAGTCTTCACCTCAGATAGGCCAGCCTGCTATCACTACTTTAGTGACTCTAGCTATACAGCCTAGTGGGCTTTAGAGTTAGGGACCACCAGCTACTCAGTTTGCTTCACCTACAAAGCAGGTGTCCTAGTGGTTTGCTTCACCAATGACAGCTCTGGGTCCTCACTTTACTCCCATTATTATAGGCTTCGCTCTGACTCAGAGTTCTTTAGGGTTAGTGATGGACACCTCAGTCTCCAGGAGTCTTAGTGCTACTTTTAGTGAGCTCACAGGGTATCCTACACCTCTAGAGTTATGAGTCCATGTTCCTACCATAGTTGCTCCAGTTACCAAGAATACCAAGACAGATCCTGTCGTCTATTGCATCGTTTGAGCCACCTCAGACAGTCACTCCTATACTTGAGGCTTCAGCGACAGCGACAACGGCAAATGTGGCTCCACTTCCTACAGTGATACTTCTAGAGTCACAAGTTGTGCCAGTTACTAAGCAGACTCAGACCACTTCACCTTCCCTTCTAGCTATAGAGGGTTAGACTGCTTAGAGCTCAGGGTCAGAGGATGATGCTGCTCAGTTCCAGATATCTCACCGCACCTCAGCGCCCGACTCAACTGCTCCTATCCCGCCGTCCGACCCTTAGGTTTTGGTGCTTGACGCCAAAGGAGGAGAGGAGTGAGTATGTTAGATCTAGGGGGAGCATGTGATCTAGGGGGAGCATGTGATTCGTTTCTTTATGTGTGATAGTTTGTGCATTCACATTTTCTTTCATGCATTGCATTACATACTTGTGATGGTGAGACTTATGTGACATGTGTGCTCTCTACATTGATATCTTTATATATGTCATGTCACTTGGTTATGCTCATTTGCTTTGCTTCCACGTTTTACTCCAATTCAAATGAGCTTTACTTTATGTACTCATGCTTAATTTATATCTATTGAGTACACCATGTTGGCTTGGGTCATATAACCATGTCTAACCCCTTTGCTCTTATTGTCAAAAGCTTATATGAACCAAGCATGTTGAAAACCTCAATAATCTCTTCTACATACTTGAGGTTGTGTTGTCATCAATCACCAAAAAGGGGGAGATTGAAAGCATCTAGGCCCCTAGTTGGGTTTCGGTGATTAATGACAACACGAGATTACTATGACTAACGTGTGTTTTGTAGAGGTAATTTGAGTTAGGTCATGGTAATGGCAATTGATTGGGCAATCATGGTTGTCATGCCCCTATCAATGGAAATCATTTTGGTTTTCAAAGGATGGATGGCAAGGTTAAGGACGGACTAGTTCTAAGTGTCGTTTGGTGTTGAAGAGACATTTAGAGTAGTTTAGGACTTTGTTTTTCCTTTGGCCATACTATTAAGGGGGGTATGGACTAGTAGCTTGACCTAGGTGAGTCTAGTGGGTTAGGTGTGGTGCACACTTATCAAACCTAGCACTAGGTAGCTCAGGAGTAGCCCTAAGATCAATTGGAGCAAACTTCATTCACATAGAATTTCGAGTTAGAAGTGAATAGAGGGTCAAATGATTGACCGGACGATGATCTGGTTATGACCAGACGCTAGAGGGTGAGTTTGGTCAGTTCATTTGATCAACTGAAGTCGTCTGGTACTGACCGAACGCTAAGAGAAAGTGGACCAGACACTGGGTGCTAGCGTCCGGTCAACTCCAAAGAGGTTCTAGAGAAGAATTTTCTTGACCGAACACGTTCGGTCAGGGCTGACCGAACACGTTCGGTCAGGGCTGACCAGACGCTGGTCAGGGCTGACCGGACACTGGTTAGGATCCAGTAACTAACCGAATGCTGAATAGTGAAGTGACCGGAGTCTGGGTGCCAGCGTTCGGTCAACATCAGTAAGGTTCTAGAGAGCATTTTTCTTGATCGGACGCTGGTCAGAGTCCAGTCAGAACTTAACGGCTCTTTCTGACATAGTGGAGGGTATAACTGACCGGAGCATCCGGTCACCCTGACCGGAGCCTCCAGTCACCCCGTAGAATGCTGACTCAGCCTCCAAACGTTATGTTTTCAATGGGGGTATAAATACTTACTCCACTCGTCCAAGGGAGGTCTCTTGCCTATTTGTTCAACTAAGAAACACCTTGAGAGTGCAAGGGAGAGCAAGAGCCTAGTGAGGTGATTAAGATTTGAGAATCCAAGATTAAGGTCCTCATTAGCGCAAGGAGAGTAGTAAGTGTGCATCCACCCTTCTTATTAGGCTTGTCGTGGTCAAGTGAGAGTTTGTGTTTGTTACTCTTGGTGATCGCCATCACCTAGATGGCTCGGTGGTGATTGGGAGCTTAGTGATCATCTAACGGAGCTTGTGGATGACCCAACTCAAGTTGTGAGAAGTTGTGGGTGATTCACCACGATGAAGTGTCGAAAATCAGCCCGTAGGGAGCACTTGATCCTTGCGCGAATCAAGGAGGAGCTACACCCTTGCGTGGGTGCTCCAACGAGGACTAGTGGGGAGTGGTGACTCTCCGATACCTTAGGAAAACATCGTCGCATTCCTTTCCCTCTCTTTACTTTGAGCATTTATATTTGAGCAATTCATTTCTTGTCTTTACATTTCTAGGATTTCCATGCTAGAGTTGGATTAGAACCTAGGGTGCAAAACTTTTGTGCGGTAGAACAATAGAATCACATTCTAGGCACAAAGGGTGAAGTGGGCTAAGTGTAGGGTTTAATTAATGCTAAATTTTAGAATTAGCCCAATTCACCCACTCTCTTGGGCATCTTAATCCTTTCAGACATGTATTGATAACTTATACTACTGATGGAGAAGTAAACCATAACCAATATTCCACTCACAACAAGGGTAAGTCAAAAGGTAAATGTATATATGAATGGTGCATAAAAACTAATTATTGATTACTCAGAGAACTCCTTTCTATGGCATTAGCATGGTTAAGTAGAATATTAGAAGAATAATTCCTAAGTCATTCTGTCAGGTTCATAAACCCGGGGTCCCTCACAGACCGGCTTCTCCGTAAAGGCTCGGCCCAAGCAGACAACGCGCAACTCATGGGTCGGCCCAAGTGTCTAAAACAATAGGCCAGGAGGACGGTCCAGTCACCGATCAGAAGGTCAGACCGAGGAGGAACAGCGCCCGCTTGTCAACTTCGGCCCATCTCTCTGACCGGGGTGCTCACTTTGGTCTCCAGCGCCACCAGATGGTCTCTCTGACCAGAAGGCCTGGCAAAGCACTCCTCCAACTCTGACCCCACGTCTTCGACTAGGTTATGTAAAGACCCTGCTCATTGCTCTTCTCCGACTGGTGCAACCAGAGCTAACTGGGACCAATCGACCGGGGACGCCCGCCCGGAAGGGACCAGAGCGAACGGAGAAAGCAAGGCAAGGCGCTCAAGTCAAACTAGGATACCAGGGACCGTACCCTGTCACCTATAGGAACAGTACTCTATAACTGCCCTGACACAAACAGTATTGTAGGCACCGACTTTTTCCTCTATAGTATTGTGGGCGCTGTTAAACTCCCATATGGTAAGGCCCCCCACTGCCTCTGGGCATCGACAGTGTTGTGGGCGCCAGGATTTACCATACCAAGTAAACATGGTGAGACTCCTCACATGCCTCTGGGCATCAACAGTATATGCAGGTGCCGACATCTGCCATACCCGAAACAAGACGACGTAACCTCCCACATACAACTGACATCCAACAGTGTTATGGGCGCCTACCATCCTCCTATACCCACCAGCGTGGGCAACAAGACTTAGAAGCATACACACTCTCTCTCCCTCTCACTTGTAAGGACGTCGCCTTTATCTATAAAAGGGGATGTGCTCTCTCCCAAGAGGAGAAGTGGATTCAAGTTCATACAAGTCATTACAGATTCATTAGATCAACCAAGTTCACTAGCTCACAACTATAGAACCACCAGGTTCGGACCTTAAGCACACGCTTGAACACTTAGCACATAGAGGAGCTCCTGTCGCTCTCGGTCCTTCCGACCGGACCTCTAGTGCACACCATCTTTCTCCTTCTTGTTTGTAACCCTACTATAAACTTCAAGCACCTAGGCTTAGGAATAAAGTCACCGACCGACTCAAACTAGACGTAAGGCATGTTGTCTGAACCAGTATGAACCATGTGTCATTGAGTGCTAGGCCACCTCCGATCACAACGTACGACAAAACTACAAATATTTACTTGTTGGTCACTTTCTGCACCAACACATTCTTAATTACAAGTCAAAGCATGCATTGATTAGTGCAATTACACTTAGTAATCATGGCTAAGATCATCTTCATATCTACACATAAGGGATATTACTAAAGAAGATTAAGAACATAGCTTGTCTTCCTTCGTAACTATATCCTACTTGTATACCTACATTGGAGAGTGGACTACAAAGGACTTAACGGGAGTGTCACATCCGCGATCTACCACATGACCCAAAATATAGGGTGTATCCGTAGATAAACAACGTATAAGCACCACGCTTATACAATGTCGACCACTCACCCCGTGTATACCAGAGCAAGCGCTATATGAACTTATGCATGAATATGTTAATAATCCAACTATACTAAGCATACAATCAAAGTAGACGATGAACATAATAACTAAGAACATAAATGATATGATTAATAATGTCATAACAATTGTAGCAAACATATAAAGTAATGAGAGATACAAAAGAGAGGGGGTATAAAGATTATACTAAACCACGCTCTTGACAAGATTAGGAATCCAAGCGAAGCCTGCTTGCCTCCCTCTAGACCAAGCCAACTAGCTATGCCCTAAAATATGGTGGAGCTCTGAGGATGATTAGAGTTTCTGTCTTCTCAAATGACTTATGCCTCAGGGGGTGCCAGGGGCTGGTATATATAGGTCGGAGTGTCAATCCTGAGTCCTCGGATTAAACCGACTTGAATAAATGGCGTAGATGCAATCTAGGAGGCTATGGAGAACCGACATAGCAACGGGGGCTGACACGTGGGCCCCAAGGGCCGGCCGGCTTGCAGGTCGGCCCCACCTAGCGCCGCCTCGCCCTCCGCTTCGGTGTGGAGTCCTCTCGAGTTTTCTGAAACCTTCTAGTGTTCGTTTCACTGCGGAATATCGCGATTAAATCTGACATTTAGGTCCACTTTGATGGTTTTCTGGATAAACCTTGCAAAAAATACAGATTCACTAAAATTCATAGAATTTGTTAGTTTAAACCCCTAGACCTTCATTGGTGATAATATTTATGCCTTTATACATGTTATATTGATGGTTTATAATAGTTGTTAACTACCGTCAACAACCTCCCAACCAAACAACACTGGTCCTAGGGTCATCCCATCCCACCTCGTCCCCCAACCGAACAACGGTAACTAAACACGGGAGTGGGTGTCATTCCCCATTTGCTATAGTTTGGTACGTTTGTTTGATGGGAGTGGTGGGAGTTTGGTGAGTGGCGACCATGCGGGTGAGCGGTTCTAATTTCGGAGCATGTGTGCGTGAGGGAAAAGATAAGGTGCATAGGCAAATTTGTCTTTTGACTAGAGGAATCAAAACTTTATACCACTCTGGCTTCATTTTATGGTCTAATGGTCTAAAGTGTTTTTTAGAGAGTTAAAGTTTATATTTAGCTTTTAACCATCTATTTGGAGACTTTAAATCTAAACTTTGATGGCTAAATTTTATACTAGGGGATCCAAACATGGCCTCAATATATGAAGAAATTTGATCTTGTAGCTATATTCCACCCATCCCAGGCACATGTTATCCAAATCATGGACAAAAGCTTATCCGGTAAAATAATATAACATGCGTAAAAGATCGGATGTTCTGAGTATAGGGAGTAATATCATCTCAAATAAGCATAGTAATATGCCTTTGGGGGGGGGGGGGGGGGGGGGGGGGGGGCTCGATAAAAGCTCCGGGCATCTCAGCCTGAAACACATGAATATGTAGTGAAAAAGAAAAAAAAAAAGGTTGCTCAAGTAATCAACCCAAGATATTTTGATCTGAATAATGCAAAATGTTAGCACAGGATGAGGTCAATGAATGTTTGGTTGGTGATGTTGAGCACTGTGCTAATATCTTATGCAAAATAGCCTCAAATTTTTTTGTTCCGATCGACTGGTTAGGCAGCTTCACTTTTTCTTCAAGCATGTTATGATACACTCTTATTCTTAAGGCTTCTGTCTTTTTCTAGGTGGAAATCCGGGAGAAATACTTTCTGGAGGGTTTTTTATCCCCTTCTTCTAAATTAGCAGTAGGATTAGGATTCCTGGCAAGGATTAGAATTTTTATTTTATTTTATTAATTATACATATATACACTACGTGACTAAGGTTATGCATGACAGGTGGCCCCTGGACCCTCCCCCACGTCTCACTCCGACACAATTTTGCTTCCTAAACCCAAACACGAAGTCCCAACCCAAATCTCAAAATCCCAAACCTCCGATCCCCATTTCTCCCCACAATTCCTCCGAACCGGCTACCGCGGAGAAATGGGGCGGCGCCGCCGGTTCGCGCAGCTGGACGACGACGACGACGAAGAGGACGTGCCCATCAAGTTCAAGCCCTCGGGTGGCGCCTCCTCCTCGGGCGCCAACCCCAGGAAGCCCCAGCCGCAGCCGCAGCAGCGCCGCCGACTCGCCACTGACGACGAGGAGGAGGAGGTGGAACTCGAGGAGGAGGAAGACGACGAGAAGGATCTCGAGGCGATGCGACGGGCCGAGGAGGAGGAGCGCCGCGAGCAGGAGGCCGAGACGAAGACCCGCCGCCGCCGGGGACGGCCCAAGCGCCGCCGCGACCCGGAGAGCGAGGAGGAGGAACCCGAGGAGGTGGAGCCGCAGGAGGAGGAGCCCCGTGAGGAGGAGAACACGGAGGCGGTGCCCGTAGCTGTAGGGGACCCGGTCAAGATCACCGGCAAGGGGAGGAAGCAGAAGAAGCACTACTCTTCCTTCGAGTACGAGGGCAACACCTTCGAGCTGGTAAGCCGCCTCCTCCGTTTCTTGCTTCCCGATTTCTGCTCTATTTGGATTTTTGGGGTTTCGGGAGGCGCATATTGTTTTCTTTCCGTTGGGTGATTGCTGTGGGCTCAATTGTGCAGGAGGACCCCGTGCTGCTCACGCCTGAGGACAGTACTGAGAAGCCCTATGTCGCCATCCTCAAGGTCTGTGATCGTATCAGGGACCAAACGTTGCCGAATAAACTGTTTTTCTGTTTAGTTTCATGAAATTTTACTCGATTCATTTGTAGAGTCTCATAGGTTTCGCTAAACTTGATGGGTTGGTAGCTATTGATGCTTCTGTTGTGTGATAGTTTGAGTGACCAGAGTCTTTATACCAGTATAAGATAGACATGTTCTTTTACAATGCAATATGAGATCATGCTAGGTTTCGGCTGCGGTATTTTCATACTGCCATTGTGCTTAGACTGTAATTGACCTATATTTGCATCCAGCTGTTTTGTTCTGTGACCTCACTCTTTTTTGCATAAATTCTTTCTTAAATGTATTCATCCCTTTTAACTTATATTGTTCCCTGCATTTGGTTGCTACTACTAAATTAGAAGTGTTACTCTTGAATTGTTGAAAACTGGACATCATAGTTAACTCATTTCATGAACATTGATTAAGTGCTTGCTGCTAGGCATCATTGTGGATTTTGGGTTTTTATTGCCATGGGTGCAACTGCAAATGGACAACCCTTATGTCAAGCAGTTTAATGTCAGCCTTACCTTATCTTTTGTGACTGGATTACTGGAATGGTTACCTGTTCTTGCTAGTTCTGAGGACAAAGTCTCTTATCATTGTACAGCTGGAACATATCTTCTAATATAGTGGTCCTTATTTTACAATACAGTCACCTATGTGCTACAGTTCCTTGTGATATTTGATATTTCCAACTTTCATTTTCTGTATCTTAATATCTTTTTAATTATCTTTGAACAGGATATAACAGAAACTGAGGGGAGCCTATATGTAACTGGCCAATGGTTTTATAGACCAGAAGAGGCTGACAAAAAGGAGGGTGGATGCTGGGTAGCACGAGATACACGAGAGCTATTTTACAGTTTTCATATTGATGATGTGCCTGCAGAATCAGTTATGCACAAATGTGTGGTCCATTTCATTCCTCAGCACAAGCAGATTCCCAGTCGAAAGCAGCACCCTGGATTTATTGTCCAGAAGGTCTATGATGCAGTTGAGAAGAAACTGTGGAACCTAACAGACAAGGACTATGAGGATAACAAGCAACAAGAGATTGATCTTCTTGTTAAGAAAACAATAGACCGTATTGGGCAGCTTCCCGATCTCGAACCTGAAGAGACACCTCTTGAGAACAATCATTTGTCAAATAAACGAGGCCTGCGTAAGAAACCTGTTAACCCTATAGATGTAACAAGAGAACCTCCAGCTGGCAAATCCGAGCAGTTTGCAAAAGCAGAGACACCTGGAAGTGATAAGCTAAGGAATTATGATATCCTTGTTAGGTATAAAGTACTTACAGGCTGTACTTATCGTGATAAGTGGCTTGATAAATTGGTAGAAAGTATTCCGCTTGCATCAAAGGAGAATGCTGGAACCTCTGCTGACGCTGATTCTACAGCCAAAAGTTCAATCAATGGTTCACCTGCAAAGGATGTTGGTTCTGCTGTAAGTTGCTTGTTCATTATAATTTGATTGTGTTAACTTTAAACTCCTACATATCGTATCTAGCCATGTTGTCAGTGCTTTTTATATAAGCTCTGCTTCAGTTGGGTTAATTCTGGAATACTGGAAGGACGATGTGACAAAATATAGAAATTATTTGATTATGGTCCCTTAGAGCTTTGTGTTCACAACTTGTATTATTCTCTCAAATGCACCTGGATTAAGAGCACAGATTAATGAATTTTCATTCAATGAAATGAGAGAGATCTCATGTTTTGAGTAGAACTCGGATAAATTTCTGCAGTGTGCATTTGCCATGTCATGTCTCTTGCTTGGGTTGCTTCCATCTCCATCTTTTTTACATATAAGTGAATACATCATTCATTTATAATCCATTGTTAAACATCCTTCAGTTCCTTTAAATAATGAATGAGTCTCATGTTTAATTGTTCTTTTTCTATTGGCTGTTTCTCTTGTTTTACTATTGGACAATTTGCTTCCCTCATTCCATGTGTTCTATTGATCCTTTATTTCCCTTGGTTTATTATAATGGTTTCTATCTTTTCAATCAGGAAAATGAAAAATCATATGGACTTGATGTTGTTGTTGAGATAATGGTTGCATTAGAAAGATCTGCATTTGAAGCTCTTGGAACAGATTTTGGGAAATATAACCAGAAACTGCGACAACTACTGTTCAACATCAAGGTATAAATGTTTTTATCAATTACTTGTTTGGGCATTACAAGTTTTGGGGTTTACTACTTGAACATTTGGATCATGTGCCACTTAATAACTTAAGATACTTAGCTGTTATGACCATATAAATCTTTATAGTTGATAGTTAATTGCTTCAAGAGCATGTCTGTCTGAGAAGAACCATGTAGCTACTCAAGCATGCATTCAACATGTGTCAAAATATGTTCTAATTTTCTGACTTGGTTTTGTGTCATGAAAACACAATATTGCATTCAGATTGTTCATTATGTCTGGCCAACCTAAAACGCTAGTTCAGAAGTGGCCTATTGAGGTTTTACTTTTCTGCATGCAGAGCTTGTGTATACTGCAAGTTATCAACAAGCAACCTCATCTGTATAGTTATGTTGGCTTCCTTCAAGTCGATTCTGTTCTTTTTTTCTAATGGTCCATAACTTGTAGTTCTACAATAATTTGTTTCCAAAATCTGTACTACCATAAATAGCTTTTACTTTGATCCTGTAGTTACCCAACCTTGGTTGTTAACTCGTTACAATGATCCAATCACTGTTTACTCTCTCCACAGGAATACCTTGTGTATCCTGTAAAACTACTCCCTCTGGTCGAAAATGTGAGGTGTTTTTGTTTTTTCCTAAGTGATATTTCTCTAAATTCGGCGGCCAAATTTATATGAAGGTATATTAAGATCTACAATACCAAATAAATGCACTATCGAAACATATTTTATGGTGGATTTAATTAAGACTAATTTGATTTTGGTGAGCTCAGTTGGTCGGGGGTGTGGATTAATGCCCGGACCATCCAGGTTCAAGTCCTCATCGAGGCGAATTTTTGTGCCTATTTTCTAAATAAAATGCCACATAGTTCCTCCTAGGTTGGTCTAGGTTTTTTTTTACTTAGGAAAAAACTAAAACACCTAACATTTTGGAACAGTGGGATAAAGTTAGAATTTGCACATCTAAGTTGTGTTCCACTTGAATATAGTTGGAATTTGTAAAGCATTGTCATCTTTACATACCCCTAGGTAAAGTACAGTAACTCGTAGGTAAGGACGTAAGGTACAAATACAATGGCCTGATGATGCTTCTGCATTATTGCTGTACTGCCACTTGATAAAATGAGAACACTTTGTATGTCTACCATCTCCTGTAAGATGTATCAGCTCCACATGTTCACCAAAGTACTGTAGAAAAATAATTGTTTGAACTGTAAGTTTATCTTCCTAGATATAATTATGTTAATAGTACTTTTTTCCATAGTCAACTCTGCATGGAATGGAATGAATCCAGATAGTCTTTCATTATGCTTATGTATGTTTATATTATTATGTGAATATTTGACTTACCATGGTTATTTCGGATATACAGAATATCTCTAAACTTCGCAGGAGGCTGATGGACAAGGGGCTTGATCCTCCAGCTCTTTTAACCATGTCCCCAGATGAATTAAAGGTCTAATTCTCATTTCAAATATTTTGCATTTTGGTTACAAGATCCAGATATTCCTCTTTATCTTGTTGACAAAAATTGATTTCATTCTTGTGGTAATTGCCTTGTACTCTAGTTATTTATATTGATATGGCAACATTGTTTGTACTGCTAAAGTTGATATGACAATTTAGCATACTATGGCAACTTGGGCAGCTGCTATTGCAGCATGAAACTGCATCATATGGCAGCGCTATAAAATATTACTGTGTATAACAGGCTAAGTTTTTCTTTTTACTGTATATTTTTGGAAATTTGGTTTTTATCGGTGAAGTGACATACACGATATATTTCCCTTATTCCTTCGGTTCTCATTTGAGTAGGGAGTGTTTGGCCTTCAAATGCTGGATATGAATAGTCCTTCGGTTTTTTATTTGAGTATAAGGTGCATAGTTCCTTTTTCAAAGAGATTGATGATATGTGGTTGAGCATACTGACTGTCAGTTGTCTAAATTACTTGGTGGCTCACCTGTGGTTACTTGTTTGGTGTGGGGTGTGTGGGGTTCTGGTAAATATTTAAACTCTTCTTAATGCAATTATACACAGTTCTCCTGTGTATTCGAGGGGGAAATAAAATTATGACTATTAGCACTGTTGTACTATTTCTATCTAGTCATGTTGAACTTGCAAGTACATGGTATTTGACAGTAATGCATTGAGTTTACTAAAGTGTTGGTAGTGTAGGTTTACTATGGGGCCACTTCCATAGTTCCGCTAGGCGCTCGCCTAGGCGCGACTAGGCTCTAGTCGGAGGGTGTCCGCCTCGCCTATGGGGGTAGGCGGACCCCTAGGCAGCGGTGGCTCGTCGGCGGCGGCGGTGGTGGTGGAGGAGCGCCTGGCGGAGGTCGTCGGTGGGGGAGGAGGAGCTGCCGAGCGGGCGGCGGGCGCTCGCGCGGGCTTGCGCGGGCGGCGGTGGTGGTGGAGGAGCGCCTGGCGGAGGTCGTCGGTGGGGGAGGAGGAGAGCTGCGAGCGGCAGCGGGCGCTCGCGCGGGCTTGCGCGGGCGGCGGTGGTGGTGGAGGAGCGCCTGGCGGAGGTCGTCGGTGGGGGAGGAGGAGCTCTGCGAGCGGCGGCGGGCGCTCGCAGCGGGGCTTGCGCGGGCGGCGGGGTGGTGGTGGAGGTCGCTGGGGAGGGTCGTCGGTGGGGGAGGGAGGAGGAGCTGCGAGCGGCCCACAGCGGGGCTAGCGCGGGCGGGAGAGGGACCGGCAATGGGTGGGGTGGTGGAGGTAGAAGGACATGGCGGAGGGAGTAGGTGGGGGAGGAGGGAGCTGAGAGCGTTCGGGGCGGGCATCGAGCGGGCTTTGCACGCGGGCGGGCGAGTTGGGAGCTGTGCGAGGGCGGCGGGAGCTGCAGAGGGCGGCAGGAGATAGGTCTGGCGGGCGCAGGCGCAGGCGTGAGGGCGGCGGCGGTGTGGGAGGAGGCGTGGCGAAGGTGCGCTGTGGGCCCGTTTTTCACGGTTGGTGGATTGGATAAGGTGGGTTGGGCCGTTTTTATGGGCCTTACTTCTCTTTTTCTCCCTGTTCATGACCATTGGTCTTCTATTTTTTCTTTTCTTTTAAGTACTTAAGTATGTATTAATAAATTTAGTATGTATTGGAAAACGCCTAGGAAAACGCCTAGGAACGCCTAGGCGCGATTAATCCCGCCTAGGCGCTAGGCTGAGGGTCAGCGCCTAGATTCCGCCTAGCGCCTAGCTGAACTTTGGCCACTTCTATTATGAGAAAATGGTTTTATATTTTCTTAAATTTCTTAACATTTTTCCTGACTGTATGTTACACTATATCATGAAAACCACTGCCACTATGTGTTTATATATATTATTTACAACATTTCAGGCTGGCTTGACTTCAGCAGAGAAAACATCTGAACCAGAAGAATCAAGGAAATTGCAGGTATGGTACATATATGCTTTAAGATCAATAACGAGCGAAAAGAACAAAGATAAATATTCATTACAATAGCTGAATTTTCTCATGGAGTTATTTATGCTATGATTCTCTAATTTTGTATTCTGTTTTAATTAGATGACTGATAAAGATGTGAAAGATGCAGTGAGAAGAAAGTTGTCATATCTAATATTATCCATGCAGGTCATGGAGACCGCTATCAGGTTTGTAAATGTTTGATGTTTTGTGGTCATTTTTTATATTATTTTTCTGATAAAAGATGGATTGAGTTTGGAGGAAAAATAACAAATGGTAGTGTTTATGTTGCAGTTGAGGGAATAAAATTGTCAGTTTTTTCTTTACCATTTACTGCAAAAAATTAAGTCACTTAGGGCCTATTTGGATCCGCTCCTCTAAACTTTAGACCTCTAACTTTAGAGCTAATGTCTCCAAACAGGTGGTCTAAAGTTAGTTCTAAACTTTAGCCCACCTCATATGAGCTTTAGATCTCAAAACTGAGCTAAAGTGCTCTAAAGTTTTTACAGCTCTAAAGTTTAGAGGGGATCCAAATAGACCCTTAACCACAGGATCAATTATAGTATCCTGTAGTCCTCGGAGTCAGACTAAGGCCCCGTTTGGTGCGGCTCCTGCACCGGCTTCTCCTCTGGCTCCACGGGCAGGCCGGGTGGAGTCGCAGCAAACGGTCTCGCGCGGAGGAGCGCTTCTGGCCTGCAAAGCACGGAGCTAGAGCTGTTTTCACGTACGGACACGAAGCCAGGAAAACTGGCTCCGGCCGCGGAGCACATGCGGAGGAGCCGCACCAAACGGCCCCTAAATAAGACTTGTTGCATTCAGTATTAGCTGTTATTACTTGTTAGAATGAGCAATGACCTAGTAAAAAATAAGAAACTCAAATGCCTTCGACTTGGACCTTAGGTTAGAATGGCATGGTACTGCTTGATCCTTGATGCATAGCGAATGTTGGTGGATGTCTTAACAAAATGGACCTTAGATTCATTCTATAGCTAACTGTGTTTTATGTCTATGGGTCTACACTAGTGAGGAAATAACAGGTTCTTTATCTCTGAATCCACGCTACTGCGTCATCCTGAGGGTGTAAAACTTGGTGTACTAGAAGTTCTGTCTGCAAACTTTTTGAGTGGATGTTCATTGTGTTAAGATATTTCAACATTGATACTTTGGTAGTGCTTAAATGTTTGCCTGATGCACTACAACAACAACAAAGCCCTGGTAAAGGAGGAGGGTTGTGTTAGGCGTGGCGAGCCCAATGTAAAACTTAGCCATTAAATGGAGATGAAAACCCGAAGTTGCCTCGATGCACCTGTTGAAATTCAATTGTTGTACTGTTGCTTGATGTGATGTTGAACTTATACTGCTTGAAAATAGCACCATTGATTAGAATGATGGATTTTATGTAGTGAACTGTCCTAAAGTATCCGTTGACAGTGGAATTGTTTATAACCTTCAAATTATGATGTTCATGCACCAGTTGCCTCACAGATTTTTTTTTTTTTTGTTTCAGTTGGAATGTACTTCCTGTGGCTTCACATGTTCTTCGTCCAGAGATGCCATTACAACACTGACAGAGGATGCCCCCAAGCACTGCTGGGAATGTGGTAACCGCACCCCCTTTGGCAACAGCAAAGTTTGAGGTCGTTGAGAAGAAGCTCATGAGCCCACGGGACCAATCCGGCAAGCCTGCTTCTGATGCCCTCCAGAAGAGCAACTGCAGCTTACATGCCAACTGTGGAGAGGCAGAAGTCGTTTGTAAGCCCAAGCTGGATGAACCCTCCCCTGCACCAAACAGATGTAGAGCCTTATGCATGCTGCAGGTTGGTCTTTGGAATTAGGAAGCTCAGGATTCCGAGATACAGTACTTGTACATTATAGAGGTGTTGCGATTGCATTGTTTTCCGTTTTCTTGACATGCCACTAACTCATACTGCTTGAAGTTTACAGTAGGACACCTTCCCTTCGGTAGTTTGTTTTGCAGTGCCTCTGATACTGTCGGCAGTCATGCATAGCCAGTTACCTCCTTTGTTCTATTTTTCGCTTATTGTAGCAATCACCAATTGACATTGAGGACATAGGTTTTGTGTTGATTTTGTTTTTCTATGTGCTAAGATTTTGTCTTTGCAAGGGTCATTTCCCAGTTATGTGGGCGACATCATGACCGAATGTTCCGGGCTTTAAACAAAATCTCCGCGCCAACTGGAAAGGCATCCGAGTTTTGAGTTCCATGTGTTTTCAGTCTGAAAGAGCAGCGTAAGGAACCAACTCAAAACAAGATCTCCGTGCCAACTGGAAAGGCATCTGGTTGAGTTTCTTGCGTGTCAGTCTGAAAGAGCAGAGTAAGGAACTAACGTTGGAGGATATCGAGGTGATTATGGATGGAATCAGTCTGCCAAATGCCAATCACAACCAACAGGAGGTTCAACGGGTCAACAACGCTGGAATGGTAGCATGACATTGTATACTTTGCCCCCTTTTGGTACAGATTTGGCCAGCTCTACCTCCACCTGACACAGGCACTATTTCGACACTGTTCACATGATCCATTTTCCTCCTTTGCTCTCGGTGGAGCCATTTTTTTTTCTTCACCAGGCTATGGCACCTTTTGACGCCACAATGACTGAATAGTGTAGGAGTCGGAGCTGGTTGAATCCCTACCAAAGGACCCTTTGTCACACCTGCAGCTAGGGATTGAAATAAGATTAGATATAACGGACATTATGGATACTAAACACGGGTCGTTGTGAATATAGGTAGTTGTGGATTCGGAGTTGCACGCGGAGTATTCATATTTGGGTATAATATAGGCATCTTGACCTACTCATACACATATTAGAAATTTAACTCTGAGTATTCATATTTGGGTATAATATGGATATTAAATGTTCGGATTCATATACAGATTGTGATTATCCATTTAATATTTTAATCCTTCAGGATGGTCAGATATCAGAAAATATCCACCCTACTTTCATACCAAACTATAGCAACCGTATATGGGTGCTTTGTCTGTTTGTTGGAGAACGTGAAATGTAAAACGAACAAGAATTATAAGAACGGTCTTTCTGTATCGATCTCCTGAGTATACATATAACTAAAGGAATTGGTCAGGAGATAACTGTTGGCAATCCCTTGGCCAATGGAAATACCCCATCCGCCCATCGGTGGCACTGTTAATTGCACTAATCCCTGGCCATTTGGAAATACCCCATGTCCCCATCGGTGGCACTGATTAATTTGCCTAGTGCATTTAGAAGTCTAATGACTACTTGCTAAGTGAGATCACTATAAGGATGTCTCTTTGAAGGGATACCATGTTTTGAAACATTCTCCCTTTTGAGGAGAATATATAGATAGATTTTCCATAAAACTCCTTTAAATATTATAGGAAAATAAGAAAATAATAATGACATATAAGTGTGATTTGTAAATCACTATGTCTTCGGTATCTCATTTTAAAAACATACGAGGAAAAATAACAGATACAACATAAAAGATTAACTCCACAAAAACCTTACATGAAAATATGAGGAGAATATAAAGTAATATGACGGTAAAACTTTTGTAAAACCCTGTGGAAAGATCATGAGAAAATATGATGACATATTATAGTTATTGCCATAAACGATGAACTATACCAAAAACATTTATACACAAAAAAACATAAATGAGTTTTGAAGGAAATACATATCTTTGATAAAGTTCTGGTGGGTGAAGTGATGTGTGATTGTGGACCATCTCTGTGCTTGTAGGGACCGTGACGTCTAAGAGGAGGGGGTGAATTAAGCTTTCTAAGAATATACTTTAAACTATGGCCTCTAATTTTCACCTATCTAAATGTGCTACTAAGGTTTGGCTAGGTGTGTTGCTATCTCTACCGGATAAGAGTTATGCAACCTAGTTCCAATCCTATCAACTAGCCTAGCGACCTAAACTAGAGTAGTAAAGCACACAACCTAAGTACACAATATAAATGTGGAAACTTAATTGAGATAGAGATGCAAATTCAAGTTGATGACTAGTATTTTTATCGAGGTATCAAGAAGCTCACGTTTTCTCCCTAATCCTCGTTTGAGCCCCTCTTAAGGGCAAAGCTTCCGGTCGGATAACTTTGTGGATAGACCCTGAGCCTTCCCCACGCGCGAGTGCGTCTCCGAGATGGCCTCTTGAAAGCTCTAGTTTGGTTTTGGTGAATTGATGAAACCCTAAGTGCTAACCTAGTTTATCAAGTGATCATGAGATAGGTAGCACATTCCAAGTGGTGAAGCAAATGAAGATCATAACATGATGATGGTGATGCCATAGTGATGATCAAGTGCTTCGACTTGAAAAGAAGAAAAGAGAAAAACAAAAGGCTCAAGGCAAAGGTATAAATAGTTGGAGCTATTTTGTTTTGGTGATCAAGACACTTAGAGTGTGTGATCATATTTAGGTTCGATAGCCATACTATTAAGAGGGGTAAAACTCGTATCGGAATGCGGTTATCAAAGTGCCACTAGATGCTCTAACTCATTGCATATGCATTTAGGATCTAGTGGAGTGCTAACACCCTTGAAAATGTTTGTGAAAATATGCTAACACATGTGCACAAGGTGATACACTTGGTGGTTGGCACATTTGAGCAAGGGTTAGGAACTTCACCGGCGGAGTGACCGGACGCTGGTGGTGGAGTGACCGGACGCTGGGTTTAGA